>NC_091283.1:164073771-164373771 GCF_032444005.1 Ranitomeya imitator | reverse complement strand
TCACCTAGTCCTGGCGATCCTCGCGCTGTCCCTCTGCCTGGTCTTCGGTGCCGCAGCTCTTCCTGTCAGCGGTCACCGGCACCGCCGATTAGAGGAATGAATAGGCGGCTCCGCCCCTATCGGAGGTGGAGCCGCTTATTCATATCTCTAATGAGCGGTCCCACCTGACCGCTGAAGAGAGGAAGAAGCTGCAGCACAGAAGACTGGGAGGAAGGCAGGGACAGCGCGAGGATCGCTGGGACTAGGTAAGTATACCTCAGCGCCCTCACCCGCCGACCCTGCCACCCACATTGACTCGAGTATAAGCCGAGAGGGGCACTTTCAGCCCAAAAATTTGGGCTGAAAATCTCGGCTTATACTCGAGTATATACGGTACTTACCTTCTGCTGTCTGTCCCCGGCGCTCTGCTTCCTGCACTGACTGTGAGCACAGCGGCCGGAAAGCAGAGCGGTGACGTCACCGCTGTGCTTTCCGGCTGACCGGCGCTCACAGCCAGAGCAGGAATCAGAGCGCCGGGGACAGACAGCAGAAGGTAAGTATGTAGTGTTTGTTTTTTTTACTTTTACGATGGTAACCAGGGTAAACATCGGGTTACTAAGCGCGGCCCTGCGCTTAGTAACCCGATGTTTACCCTGGTTACCAGAGAAGACATCGCTGGATCGGTGTCACACACGCCGATCCAGCGATGTCAGCGGGAGATCCAGCGAGGAAATAAAGTGCTGGACTTTCCTCAGCGACCAACGATCTCCCAGCAGGGGCCTGATCGTTGGTCGCTGTCACACATAACAATTTCCTTAACGATATCGTTGCTACGTCACAAAAAGCAACGATATCGTTAACGATATCGTTATGTGTGACGGTACCTTCACTGTTCTCCACTGCCCTTATCTAATCTTATACTTGGTTAACCTCATGCTGCCCCCACCCCCCTACTTACAATGTATGAAACTGAAAGTGAAAATGAAAATCAAAGAACACAGCCAGTACATTTCAGCAGAATTTTTCATGTGCACTAAAAGAAATTGAGAAAAGTGACCGTTCATCAAAAATAACAGTGCAACAAGTGATTCCTCTGTATCCTGACATTGTCAGATATGTTACCCGAGTGGTTACTGCTTTGCCACCAACCCAAGTTAGTGTAGAGATGTTGTTCTCTGCTCTCAAAATAATTAGATCAGATTTGAGGGCATCCATGAAGGAGGATCTGACAGAGGCAATACTTTTTCTGAGGACAAATTTATAGATTTCTTCTTATTAACTGCATAACAGTGTTTATTGCATATTTACTTACAAAAGTTTATAAAAGTTATTTGCTATATTCTAATTAATATAGTTTTTGTTCTAAGTGGTCTGATTACTTATATGATGGTGAGAAACTGAATAAGCACGATGTTAATATTTGACAACAGTAAATTTATTGTTACGAATTGGCCATTTATGAAGGAGTCGGAGCCGGAACATGATAAAATCCAGGAGTCGGAGTCGCAACTGTGGCTTACCGACTCCACAGCCCTGGTCTTTCTGTCCTGATAGCACAGTACAGTCCGCGTGAGCCTCACATATCTGAGTCTCTGTGGACTGTACTGGGTGTGATGTTGAGGTGGAGGAAGAGGAGGAGAGGCCACTTGAAGCTACACTTGCCATCCACTCGAGCACATGCTCTTTCTGGACCTCATCAACAAGGCGGACTGCTGTGGGTCTACCAAAGAAAGGTAGTGGAGTAACCTATTCAGTAACAGAAGTTGTCAGTTGTCTTTGTATAGGACGTGATGGTGTTGGTTCACTAGTGCTTTCACAAACATTACCACCTACTCCACGTACACCTTGAATACCAAGCCTAATCCCTCTTCTACCACAACCTCACTTTTTCTCAGTCATGTTGCTCAGATAGTGTGGTAGGAAAACAGTATTAGGCTGTGTGCACATGTTGCGTTTTTTTCGCGATAAAAACGCATAAAAACGCATACATATGCATCCTATCATTTAGAAAGCATTCTGCAATATTTGTGCACAGGATGCGTTTTTTTTTTCTGTGAAAAAAGCGCATCGTGGTAAAAAACTCAGCATGTTCATTAATTTTGCATTTTGTTTGCGTTTTTCCCGCTATATAATGCATTGGGAAAGCTCCGGGGAAAAAAAAAAAAACATGAAAAAAACGCATGCAGTTTTATTGCAGAAAATGTCCGGTTTTCTTCAGGAATCTTCTGCAAGAAATTCTTACGTGTGCACATACCCTTAGCAGCAAAAAATTGATTTTAAACTCTGCACCACCTCTGCAAACGGCTGAATCTCAGCGACAGTAAATGACAAGGTGAAATATGACGTGCTGAATCGTGTTAGTCACAGAAGAAAGTGAGGCCTGTATGACAAAAGATATGCGCCAAATAATTTTAAAATTAGATTTTCCCTACTGTATGACATTAGTAATTGAAGGAATTTTTTGGGGCCAGTGGATAAGGAATGTATAACACAGACTAGATCAGGAGTCTCAAACTTGGCTGGGTATATGGGACCGCATATAGAAAAAATTTGAACTTGCGGAGCCGCATTCTTTGAAGGACAAAGTGACATTTTTGTGATACCATTTTTTTTTCTATACACCTTTTGAACATTTTTTCCATGTTTTTTTTTTTTTTACATTTCTTTAGAACTTGGATCGTTATGGATGTGGTGATAACAAATGTGCACTCATATTGTAGTTATGATGTCCCTGTATTGTAGTTACCGGTATGTCCCCATATCCAGGTCCCAATATTGTAGTTATGTCCCCATATTGTAGTTATGTCCCTATCCAGCTCCCCCTATTGTATTTATGTCCCCAACCAGGTCCCCATATTTTAGTTATGTCTCCAACCTGGTCCCCATATTGTAGATATCTCCTCATCCAGGTCCTCATATTGTAGTCATGTCACCATATTCAGGTCCTCATATTGTAGTTATGTCCCCATCCAGGTCCCCATATTGTAGTTATGTTCTCATCCAGGTCCCCATATTGTAGATATGCCCCCATACAGGTCATCATATTGTAGATATGTCCCCATCCAGGTCCCTATATTGTAGATATGCCCCAATACAGGTCATCATATTGTAGATATGTCCCCATCCAGGTCCTCATATTGTTCTCATCCAGGTCCCCATATTGTAATCATGCCCCTATATCCAGATCCCCATATTGTAGTTATGTCCCCATCCAGGTCCCCATATCTTAGTTATGTCTCCAACCTGGTCCCCATATTGTAGATATCTCCTCATCCAAGTCCTCATATTGTAGTTATGTCCCCATCCAGGTCCCCATATTGTAGATATGCCCCCATACAGGTCATCATATTGTAGATATGTCCCCATCCAGGTCCTCATATTGTAGTTATGTTCCCATCCAGATCCTCATATTGTAGTTATGTTCCCATCCAGGTCCTCATATTGTAGTTATGTTCCCATCCAGGTCCTCATATTGTAGTTATGTTCCCATATCCAGATCCCCATATTGTAGTTATGTCCCTATCCAAGTCCTCATATATTGTAGTTATGTCCCTAGGTTTGAGAGGAGGAAAATACACTGTGTGCAGAATTATTTGACAAGTCGTATTTTGATCACATGATACTTTTTATACCCGTTGTCCTACTCCAAGCTGTTCAGGCTTGAGAGCCAACTACCAATTAAGTAAATCAGGTGATGTGCATCTCTGTAATGAGGAGGGGTGTTGTCTAATGACATCAAACCCCAATATAAGGTGTGCTTAATTATTAGGCAACTTCCTTTCCTTTGGTAAAATGGGTCAGAAGAGAGATTTGACGGGCTCTGAAAAGTCCAATATTGTGAGATGTCTTGCAGAGGGATGCAGCAGTCTTGAAATTACCAAACTTTTGAAGCGTGATCACCGAACAATCAAGCGTTTCATGGCAAATAGCCAACAGGGTCGCAAGAAGCGTGTTGGGCAAAAAAGGCGCAAAATAACTGCCCATGAATTGAGGAAAATCAAGCGTGAAGCTGCCAAGATGCCGTTTGATTTTTGAAATTTAAATAATAAATCTTGGGTTTATATCAATTATGTAAATCATAAATAATTCCCATAAAATGCAATTTTTTTTATTTGAACTCTTAAAATGACACCAACCTGTGGCTACCGACACACTAAATAACTGTGGAAAAAACAATAGTGAAAAAAAACGGTGAAAAAACACTGATGGGGGGAGGGTTAACTGAAACCTACTATGTTAGGCCTCTTTCAGACGTCAGTGTCTCCGGTACGTGTAGTGACAGTTTTCTCACGTACCGGAGACACTGACACACGTAGACCCATTCAAATGAATGGGTCTATGCACATGTCTCCGTGTTTTCACGGACCGTGTGTCTGTGTTGAAAACACGGCGACATGTCCGTTTATCGCCGGCAGCACGTACCGCAATATGTGCCACACACGTGCACACGGAGAACAGTGTGCACTCTCCTCCGTGTGCACGTACCGCCCGCAGGAGAGACAGCGCTACAGTTAAGCGCTGTCCCCTGCGTGCGGTGCTGAATCCAGAATTCATCCCTTCTTCCCAGCAGCATTTGCTGGAAAGAAGTGGTGAATCTTTTTTTTTCTTCTTTTTTTCACAATAAAAATAAAGTTTATTTGTCCCCTCCCGCCTCCCATCCCCTGTGCGCCCCCCCAGCTGGCCAGGAAATACTCACCCAGCTCCAAGCTCCAGCGATGTCTCCTCTCAGCGGCTGCAGCCTGTTCTGCGTGAGCGGTCACGTGGTCCCTCTCATTACAGTGGGGGAATATGCGCATATTCCTCACTGTAATTAGCAGTCCCACGTGACCGCTCACACAGCACAGGCTGCAGCCGCTGAGAGGACAGAGGAGACATCGCGGGAGCTAGGTGAGTATTTCTATACAAGGGGCCAGGTGGCGCACGGGGGATGGGAGGGGGGAGCTCAGTAGAACTTTATTTTTAACAAAAAAAAAGGATCTTTCATCTCTTCTCTCCTGCGGGGGAGAAGAGATGAATGCGGCTTCAGCACCACACAGGGGGGACAGCGCTTAGTGTAGCGCTGTCTCCCCTGCACGGTCCGTGTGGTCCTCAGGCGGCACACGGGCGGCACACGGATGCCGCACGTGTGCCACACTGATGTGCTACATGAGCACACGGACACACGGACACAGATAATTCCGGTACCGATTTCTCCAGTACCGGAATTATCAGGACGTTTGAAAGAGGCCTTATCTATACTGATGCCTACCTCACTGCGGGGGTTGGCACCCTAGGGGGAGCGTTGTGGCGCCCCCGCTCAACGATGGCTTTCCCTAAGGTCCCTATATATATACCCTGCAGTGAATGTTGGCCCTTCTACCCAGATACAAATCTGAAGGGTCCCCTGATATCTATACAAAGATCAATCCTATAACTAAGGAAAACCTCATCCCTCAATCCTATTAAAAGCAATGGAGTACATGTATTACGGCAAGGGTCGGCAGTGTATCTAGGTATATTTAGGGACCCTAGGGAAAGCCATCGTTGAGTGGGGGTGCCACAACGCTCCCCCTAAGGTTCGATCCTCCGTGGATATCTATTGAGCACCACCCCCAGCTGCTTTTTCTGGACAGTGTTTCAGTCTACTCCGCCGCCGCTTATTTAAACACCTGTGAAAATTCGCTGACCTAGTGCCGCACGGCTCCCATTTTTTCCTGGTTTGGTTTATGTCGTAATCACATGTTACGTGCCGAGCACAGAAGAAAGCGAGTTAGGTGAAAGCAAGTGGTAATCGGCATGATGGAAATTTCTGATGAAATCATGATAGATTCGGACTCTAACACACCAGCGGAGCTTGGTTTATTGGCAGGCAGAGAGGGTGCGGTGGAATTCTTTATGGATTGTAACCATAAAGAAGAATTAGAAATGATAAGTACAAAGACCCTGGAGTAAAAAATTTATACGTTGGCTGAAAAAGAAATTAGACTGTATTGGACTATTAAATCACTGAAATCATATGTCGACTGTCATCGAGTCCCTAGAGGATTGCGGGTGTATAAAGACATTTCACAGTTTATGGAAGATGCGTTTTTCAAGGATGCATGGGAGCAGATCCATCTCGAATGCTCACAAAAATTACTATTGTTAGTCATATCACAAAACGAAAAAGAGTATAGTAAATTATGTGAGCAGCTTGACAAAGCTAAAAAGGAATTATCTACGAGAATGGCAGAACCGCAATTCAAATTATTCCTCAAAAAATTAGAGAAAAAACTGGTAATAATCCAAATCGATACTAAGCAAAAGAAAAAAGAAAAGTTCCTAAGGGACAAAAATGATTTTGACATGGGGCAAGTCTATTCAAAAACTGCCCCGGAAAAAACTTTAATAAGAAAAGAACAATGAAAGATGGATGGATCACAGACTCCGATTCAAGCGGACTGGAAGAGCAAGGGGAGGATCGTGATACCGCAACTATATCACCTACGACCATCCCTTTAGGAGGAGAACCCGGCGAGGGGGGCGCAAACGTAACAAGACAAAAGAAACACAAGCAAGTGTCCTTGAGGAGGTGAACACCACAGACGATAAACTTCGAATTATTAATCTGTCCAATAAAATCTTGTCAGTAGATCAAGAGCGAGTCTTGTCTTTGGGGTTAAACTTTTGTTTACCTGAGCGTTTTAATTTAACCAACTTTAAAATAGACCTGTTTAAAAGCGTAAGGAAAATTCATTTACACAATCAATTCGCTAATAGAGATTCGACATCGCAGGCGACGGATGTGCCAACGACGGAAAAGCCTTCAGTTATAGGAAATCTGGGCTTCATGGCATTTCCACCATCTGATATTAAAGAAATTGATGATATTCGCTTATTAGGGAATTTAAATGAGGAATCTGATGAGGATGAACAACTTAGGAAACAAGATACTGTTCAAACTATGATCGAACCCTGAACAAAATAGCAGACCACAAACTACAGATAAAAAATATAGAAAATATATAAAATATATATAGTAAAAGACGTAATCATATGGCTGCTATAACATGTGAATGGCAAACCATTCGGACTAATGGTAGAAAGACTAGACCCCAGAAATGAAAATCAAACATATATAATAGTGTATCAAATAACGAAAGGCAAGTATGGTATAGCAATATAATATATCTTTATTGAATCATAAAAGGTGGCACTACAAAAATGTGCCTGTGCTTGGAGACATAAATATAGAATAAATAAATATGTGCTATCAAAATGGCCTATAAAAAGGAAATATTCCAATACCTATAGCACAAAAAAGTGAGCGGACACAACAGAAGGTAGAATTGCAATATTAATAAAAAGCCACTTCATCACCTGGACCTAAGGCGTGCAAAGATGCATGTAAATACACCCATATGCATGTAATCACAGAGGGGGGCAAAAAGTAAAAGACTATATGTTGCAGGGTAAGATCAAAAAAAGTGCAAAGTGCTAACAGTATATATATACACACAATGTAAAAAATATATATGTGCATTACATCACAACTATGTGTGGAATACTACAAAAAGTGCATCAGTGCAATATAAACCGCTAAAAGCGTATAATATGTCCAAACAAATAATGAATGTGTGTGAGAACCTGAATCCGTCTGTAGAAACAGCACAATATGTGCCTAAACCCTGCACCAGAGTCCGCCCGGTTCCAAGTGATGTATATATCTAGAAATGCCCAAATAAAGACGATAAGTCACTACCTGCCAAGGTCCGTTCGCTCCAAGCACAGCGCACCCCGACGCGCGTTTCGGATATACTCCTTCGTCAGGGGATCGAACCCTTTAGAGGGGGAACTCGTTCTAGCTATATGCCAATTGTTTCCCCAGGAAATCCAATTGACCTGTTCCATGATCTAGTCCTGAAAGATGTGGAGGCTATCTTATACAGAGAACCCAGAAAGAATTTAACTCCGAACGAAGAAAAAGCCCTACGGGAAATGCAACAGTGGAAGGATGTGGTTATAAGAAAAGCAGATAATGGGGGGAATATCATTATTTTGGAGAGAAGTTATTATATTGCCGAAGCTTTATCTCAACTTAATGATAGATCAACATATTTACCATTAGATAGCAATCCGACTATAAAATTTAGAGAAAAATTACGCTCTCTGTTGAATAAATTTGTGGTAAATGGTGCCTTATCCAAGAGAAGAGCAGAAAAACTTCTACCAGAACATCCAAAAATACCACATTGGTATAGCCTCCCAAAAATACATAAAAATGCCACACATCCCCCAGGACGCCCTATAATTTCTGGGAATGAGTCCCTAATAGAGCCACTATCTCAATTTTTAGACTGGCTTTTAAAGCCTCTCTAAGGCCGGGGTCACACTAGACCGTAATACGGACGAGTGCAATGCGATAAAAAATCGCATAGCACTCGCCCCAATGTTAATCTATGGGGCAGCTCCCATTATCCGATATTTTCTCGGCCGTATTCAGGATCCGAGTGAAATCGCAGCATGCTGCGATTGTCAGTGTATCTCGGCCGAGAATCGCTAATGAAAGTCTATGGGTGCGAGAAAAAAATCGGATTACATACGGACCATGCGTGTGCATTGCGAGAAATACGGAAGACTTCTCCAGGTGACAGGAAATTGAATCATCCATTATCAGGAAGCTTTGGCATGCTAATTTCTGGCCCACGCTGGATTGCAAACCAGGAAGCACGCCTCCACGGAGTGTACTGTTGTAGCAGCATGGCCAGGCATATAAATGTGGAGATGCTGATTGCTCTGGTCCATGATAGACCCGAATTATGGGACCAACGCGACGCACATTATGCGGACCGTGCACGTAAAGACGCAGCAAAGAGGTCAATATGTCGCCACATGTTCCCCGATTTTGATGAGCGACCTCAAGAGGTTCAGCAAGAAATATGTAAGTACCATTCTTCACCAAAAAATGTGGTTTAATAGTGGGTTCATGATAAAAATAAGCCTGAACCCATCATATGTGTTTTGTTTATGATGGGAGTAAATGATCCATGCTCTTGGTTGAAGATGCAAAAACATTACCAAGAGACACAAATATGGATGAAATGTATTTTAGCTATAGTCCGTTAATATAGGGCCAAAGGAATTTTATGTCCCCCTAGCCTCCTGGGCCCATGTGTTCTTGCAAACCCTGTAACGGTTTGAGTTATGTGTGTGATATTTATATCGAATATTTTGTATATTTGCAGTAAATGATGTCACTAGACGCTGGCGGAGTTGCTGGGACCAATACCGGCGTGAGCGTCAAGTTCATGGGCGGAGTGGTGATGCAGCCCCCCAAAAAAGGAAATACCTTTATTATGATCGGCTTAATTTTCTGGCACCGGTGATGGAGCTCTGACCGTAAGTGCATGCATGTCTCCAAATATTGTAGACATCTTATTACGTGAATATGTATGTATGTTTTAATATAAATAATATTTTGTGAAATACAGAACAGAGTCCAATCTGACAGAAAGGGAGACTGGATCTGACTCAGAGTTGTTGATTGACCCTGTTGTTGAAGATGCAGAAATGGTGGACCATCTGGGCAAGCAACAGGCAGCAACCACCCACCATCACCACCACAACAACCAGCAGCAGCGTCTTCTGCTACACAGGAGGC
The DNA here is from genome assembly GCF_032444005.1 of Ranitomeya imitator. Lineage (NCBI taxonomy): Eukaryota > Metazoa > Chordata > Amphibia > Anura > Dendrobatidae > Ranitomeya > Ranitomeya imitator. Next base: position 164,364,173 of record NC_091283.1, on the reverse strand, counting down.
AAATCCTGAGGTTGATGAAGGAGCCCAGAGCAGCAGTCCAACATTGGCTCTGGATACATCACCACAGCCTACTACAAGACCAATCCGTGGTCGGCGCAGAAGGGTGGCTTTGAACATTGGAACCAGGAGGCAAGTGGATACAGGGGTGTTGGACTATTTGTCACGAGCTGCCCATGACGATGGGGAGGAAGCGTACTTCCGCAGTCTTGCCCGCTATTTACGGCCCATTCCACGCTCGCTCAGGCTGCGGACCAGAGGTTGCATACAAATTTTGATAGATGCGGCCACACCCCCAAACAACCCCACTAATATTTTTAATTATCTTGAACGGTGGCAAATGTCAGCTACCAACCTTCTGGCGGTGCAAGACCTTCCACAGGACCAATCAGAAACTGTGTCAGCACCACCCCCGCAACCTATAGCTCCCCAACAACAGCCTGCACAAAGCACACAACAACCCCAAAACAGGGCAATTTATGATTTATCAGCAAATGCCCAATATGACCACTTGAACAGACACATGTTTGGAGGCTGGTCCCAACATGTGTCTGCTCGACATGGCCATATTGGGGGGTCTGACCAAATGGGTCAATCCAGTACCCAGGACTTGATGCCCTTCTACCCTCCACATCAAGTGTTATCTCATACACATGATCGCAACTTGCCACAACTACCTCAATTTAGATCTGCAATAACACAGGTTGACAGTGTGGTTGGTCAACCATCCAGGCAAAGTTCCGCACATGCTGGACACCCGCCATCACCATCACCACCCCCAACCTACCATAACCTGTAATGTTTTGGTTTTTATTTTTGGCCTGTCATTTGGGCTTTTTTGTGGCCTAAGTTTTTTGTTACCTTGGCATGTTAAACTGTGTTGTTTATTTGGCTCAAATTACACATGAGAATAAAAATATGTTTTTGGAATACATATATATATATGCGCTGAGCAGTAAAAATTTGTTCAGAAATCAGAGTGTTATGTATTGGTCCAGCTACATACATGATTTGTCAACTTTACACACTTACATAATTTCCACATCAGATACATAATACACAAATTTATGAAGCAAATTATGTGATTTATTAACTTAGAATCTAACTAAAAATTAAGGCAAAACAGCATAGTCTTGCCAAACCGTAGATCCCTCTGGTGACACAAAAAAATTGGTTAAAACATCACAAACTTTTAGGCCAGAGGGCTGACGACGTGAAGGACGAACACGTGTAGTTGTCAAGACAGTATTTGCATAATCAATGTCATCTGCAGCAGATGATGGGCAATCATGGTCTCTTGTAAAGTTGTGAAGAACAACACATGCTTTAATCACGCCATTTACATTGCCTTCACTCAGTTGGATTGCAGACTGAAGTACCCGCCATTTTGCACTGAGAATGCCGAATGAACACTCGACCAGACGGCGGGCACGGGAAAGACGAAAATTAAAGATTCTGCGCCGGTAGTCCAGGCCTCTCCGTGGATAGGGCCTCATGACGTTCCTTGATAATTGAAACGCCTCATCTGCTACCATCATGTAAGGCACCGCATCCAAATTAGCCCCTGGTATGTGACTTGGGGGTGGGAGATCCAATTCATTGTTGCGCAGCCGCCGACCCATAATGGAAGAACTGAAGACTCTAGAGTCTCCAGTTCTCCCATAGGCCCCAATATCTACAATTATAAACCTGTAGTTGCTGTCGACTAGGGCCAACAGCACTACAGAGAAAAACTGATTATAATTATAGAATTGGGTCCCTGGGTATGGCTGGCCAAAACGTTGGGAAAGTACCCAGTTGTAAAGCACACGCTCTGTGGTGGTAAAAGTGAGTAGATCAGACATGTTGCTCATCAATCCGAAGTGCACCAACACAAGCAGGGACTCTACTGCATAGATTGGTGGGTGGAACCTGGTTAAGGGCCTTTAAATAATGTCCTTGGTGATGATTTAAATGTTTTCTGGTGTAAAATCCGTTATCTGTCCATTTTGCCAGCCTGCGAGAAAATCTCGCCATACGGATGCCACACGGATGTCACACGGATCATTTTATGCGAGAAAATCGCATCCTCGCACTGCACACGGATCACTGTTTTGGTAACATTGGTGCGATTCTTGTCCGTCAAAAAACGGAACGTTTTTTTATACGTTGTGTGTGTCCCCGGCCTTAGAGAAAATTCCATCCTTTGTAAAGGACTCTGGAGACTTTTTGTCAGCCTTGAAAACCATAGACTGGCAACCTGGTTTTTCCCTTGCTTCCATAGACATTGTTAGCCTGTATACCCGTATTCCACATAAGAAAGGTCTGGAGGCTATCAAGAAAATTCTATGCAATACGGAAAAAGACTCAAATTTCATCGCTTTTGTCATAGAAAGCCTGGATTTTGTACTATCTCACAATGCCTTTAAATTCATGGACAGATGGTTTTTGCAATGTACCGGTACGGCCATGGGCACGCCAGTCGCGTGCGTTTTCGCGAATTCGAGGAAGAATACATCACTTCGATCGCGAATCCGTTTTTGAGGCACATGAAATTTTATGTAAGATTTGCGGATGATATTTTTATTATTTGGGATGGTTCTAAAAATGATTTTGATAATTTTGTAGCACACATTAACTGTGTGAACAAAGATAACATGCGGTTCACGTCCACCTTTGGTGAAAACCAGTTAGAATTTCTCGACGTTAAAATTAACATCTGTGACGGTGAACTCATTACTCGGGTACACAAAAAATCCACTGCAGCAAACAACATGCTTCACTTTAACAGTGCGCACCCCATATGAACAAAAAAAAAGTATTCCATACAGTCAGGTGGTTCGGTACAGGAAAATTAACAATAATGACTTAATTCTTAAAGAACAACTTACTGAGCTCAAGTCGGGTTTCTTGAAAAGAGAGTATCCCCTTAACATATTAACGGAAGCAGAAAATAGGGTTAATAAATTGTCACAAGATGCACTTTTAAAAAATCGTAAAAAAAAATTAAAGGATCAGTACAAAAAGATCAAAGATTCACTTTCGCATTTACACATAACGAGATGGATAATGTAATTTACTCCGCGATTAGAAAAAACTGGCATGTGTTGCAAAAAGATAGGGATCTTTCCAAAATTACGTTGCTAAAACCACAATTCGCGTATAAACGCACCAGAAATATCGGAGATCTCTTGGTCCACAATCGACTTCTATCAGAAAGTCAAAATTGGCTAGAAATGTCCCGACCTGAAGGAAATCATAATGTGGGAACTGTAATTATTGCCGCTTTCATCTAACATCAAATCTGTTATGTATAGGTTCCATAACACATACTGTCCGTGATTTTATTTTATGTCGGAGCAAATACATGGTCTACATAATTTTTTGTCCATGTCTTTTCTTGTATATCGGAAAAACTATCCGCCCGTTAATTACCAGATTCAGGGAACACCATAGATCAATTTCAACAGGAAAAGGCTCCCTGCGATTAATTGAACATGTAAAAAATACACATGGGGCTAATCCGGACGTTTTGCGTTTTGCCGGCTTAGAAATCGTAAAAACTCCCCACCAGGGCGGCGATCGTAATAAAATTCTGCTTCAGCATGAAGCCAGGTGGATTCTGGACACCAATGCCCAAAGCCCTATTGGCCTTAATGATAAACTTGACATGGCGGTATTTTTATAAATGATGTTTCTGATAGTAACATGTATACAGCTTATCGATAGCGTTAAATTAGTAATATTCCGTCTTTGTACGCATTTCTATATGCAAATTGAACGTTTTTAACTCCTCACCTCATTGTATGTTCATTTCCCGTGATTGTCCATCCCCTCAAAAGGAAGTGACATGTGTGTACTTTGCACTTGGACCCGTTGAAGCGCACAGCGCGAAACGGCCGTTGTCCTTACCGGTTCCCCGCACCCTCTCCTGTTTATTCCCTGCCGCCTCTCCATGTGTTTCTGAATGCTGCTTGCAGCGAATAAAGGACTCTTAACATAGGAACCCTTCTTTGATATCACCTTCATAATTCTTGCATCCATTGAACTTGTGAGTTTTTGTAGAGTTTCTGCTTGTATTTCTTTGCATGAAGTCAGAATAGCCTTCCAGAGCTGCTGCTTTGATGTAAACTGCCTCCCACCCTCATAGATCTTTTGCTTGGTGGTGCATTGTCAAGCATGAAGATGGTTTTGCTCCTGAAGGCACGTTTCTGCTTTTTTATACCATGGAAGAAAGTTGTCAGTCAGAAACTCTATATACTTTGCAGAGGTCATTTTCACACCTTCAGGAACCTTAAAGGGCTCTACCAGCTGTTTCCCCATGATTCCAGCCCAAAACATGACTCCTTCACTTCCTTGCTGACGTCGCAGCCTTGTTGGGACATGGTGGCAATCCACCAACCATCCACTACTCCATCCATCTGGACCATCCAGGGTTGCTTGACACTCACCAGTTAACAAGACTGTTTGAAAATTAGTCTTCATGTGTGTCTGGGCCCACTGCAACCGTTTCTGCTTGTGGACACTGTTTGGGGTGGCCGAATAGTAGGTTTATGCACCACAGCAAGCCTTTGAAGGATCCTACACCTTGAAGTTCGAGGCACTCCAGCGGCACCAGCAGCTACAAATAACTATTTGCTGCTTTGTAATGGTATTTTGGCAGCTGCTCTCTTAATCCCATGAATTTGTCTGGCAGAAACCTTCCTCATTATGCCTTTATCTGTATGAACTTTGCTGTGCTCTGTTTCAGTCACATATCTCTTCACAGTATGATGATCACTCTTAAGTTTTCGTGAAATATCTAATGTTTTCATTCCTTGTCCAAGGCATTGCACTATTTAACGCTTTTCAGCAGCAGAGAGATCCTTTTTATTTCCCATATTGCTTGAAACCTGTGGCCTGCTTAATAATGTGGAACATCATTTTTAAGTAGTTTTCCTTTGATTAGAATCACCTGGAAAACTAATTATCACTTTGTGTTTAAGATTGATTTCAGTGATCCATTGAGCCCTGAGACACAATACCATCGACGAGTTTATTTGAAAAACAAATAATTAAATCTTTGACACTTAAATCCAATTTGCATAATAATTTGGAACATGGTGTAATGTAGCCTCCCACACAGTATAATGTAGCTCCACCACACACACAGTATAATGCACACACACACATACACATTCACACACAGTATAATACAGCCCCCGCACACACAGTATAATGCAGCCGCACACACACACACACACACACACACACACACACACACACACACTACAATGCAGACACACACATATACAATACTTACCTCTCCCCGTTCCACTGCTGCTCTGATTCTGCAGCGCATCTCATCGGCTCCACTGCTGGTACAGAGTGGCACACGATTAAGTGAGGTCATCGTACGTCCGCTGAGTCAGAAGCAGAGGAGGAGTGATGGGAAAGGGAGCGTATAATACAGTCCCCTGCACACACAGTATAGTGCAGCCGCACACACACACACACACACACACACACACACACACACACACTACAATGCAGACACACACACAGGGCTGCCACTAGAAATTTCGGGGCCCCATACTGGCAAAATTTTCGGGGCCCCCTTGAGACTCCGCCCAGGCTCCACCCCAGTCCCACCTCCAGGCTCCACCCCAGCCCCGCCTCCAGGCTCCACCCCTCGAACTGTCCACAGTCCCACCGCTCTCTCTTGGAAAAACTCCACTTCTCACCTATCACACATTGACAGTTCCCATCACCAGATCACACATATAGCCGGCAGCTTTTGTTTTGGCCAAAATATTTTTTAAGCCGCCACCATAACAAGGTAGACACTTTTGGCCGGGCCCTACTCTGCTGTAACCTATTAAATATTTGTTAAAATATGCAATACAATTTAGGTATATTTTTATTTATTTTTCAATTTTTAAAAGGAAGGAAGGAACAAATACCACAACACCATGACCAGATGACATATTACCACCACAGTGATCGAATAATATTACATAAAAGGAACAAATACCACAACACCATGACCAGACCACATATTACCACCACAGGGATCGAATAATATCACATACAAGGAACAAATACCACAACACCATGTCCAGACCACATATTACCACCACATAGTGACTGAATACTACAATTCTGATCAGTAATTTAAAAAAAAGCACCATACTATCACCATAAGTGCCATTATACACAGGAGATCTGTAATTAGTAAGCAGTGTCTGTGTACAGATAATATAGTGATCACTAGTGAAATTATACACAGGAACTCTGTATACAGTATACAGTGTATAGTGTCAGTGTATAGGTAACACACTGACTCACCAGTGACGTCTCTAGGTGAAGTCCTTCATCTTTCATCCAGCACAGACCGCCATCATTTCATCCAGCCAGGACTTCTCTCTGCAGGAAATAACACAGTTATCTCGAGCTCCGCTTGCAGAACACATTACTTAATTTTTCACAACTTCTACATTACACCACATGAAGAAGGCGACATAGTATCACTCTATACAGTAACAGGACCGCCCCTCATTTAAAACAGTATACTCAAAAAATAAAATAAATACATCACTGCATTAATAATATCCCTAAATTAGCCCCTATGGTATTAATAATATCCCCCATCCTGGCCCTGTGTGTCTCATTCCTGGCGTCAGCCAGATGTTCTCCCATCCTGCCCTCATGAGTATCCATTCTGCCCCATATGATCTCCCCATCCTGCCCCATATGATCGCCCCATGTGATCTCTCCATCCGGTCCCATCTGTCTCCATCATATCCATCCTGCCCCATGATCCTGCACGCTCTGTCTCCAATTCTGCCCCCAGTGTCTCCAATCATGCCCCATGTCTCCATTCTGCCCCCTATGTCTCCAACCATGCCCCCATGTCTGCAATCCTGACACTTGTCTCCAATCATGCCCCCTGTGTCTCCATTCTGCCCCATCTGTCTCCAATCCTGCCCCATCTGTTTCCAGTCATGCCCCCATGTCTTTCATCCTGCCCCGTGTCTCCAATCATGCCCCGTATCTCCATTCTGCCCCGTGTCTCGCATTCTGCCCCAATGTCCAGCATACTGCCCCTGGGTCTCACAGTCTGCCCCTGTGTCCAGCATTCTGCCCCTGTCACTGTGTCCAGCATTCTGCCCCTGTCACTGTGTCCAGCATTCTGCCCCACTGTGTCCAGCATTTCTGCCCCTGTCACTGTCTCCAGCATTCTGCCCCACTGTCTCCAGCATTCTGCCCCACTGTCTCCAACATTCTGCCCCACTGTCTCCAACATTTTGCCCCACTGTGTCCAGCATTCTGCCCCACTGTGTCCAGCATTCTGCCCCACTGTGTCCAGCATTCTGCCCCACTGTGTCCAGCATTCTGCCCCACTGTGTCCAGCATTTCTGCCCCACTGTGTCCAGCATTTCTGCCCCACTGTGTCCAGCATTTCTGCCCCACTGTGTCCAGCATTTCTGCCCCACTATGTCTAGCATTTCTGCCCCACTGTGTCCAGCATTTCTGCCCCACTGTGTGTCCAGCATTGTGCCCCACTGTGTCCAGCATTTCTGCCCCTGTGTGTCCAGCATTCTGCCCCACTGTGTGTCCAGCATTTCTTCCCCTGTGTGTCCAGCATTCTGCCCCACTGTGTCCAGCATTTCTGCCCCTGTCACTGTCTCCATCATTCTGCCCCTGTCACTGTCTCCATCATTCTGCCCCACTGTCTCCAGCATTCTGCCCCACTGTCTCCAGCATTCTGCCCCACTGTCTCCAGCATTCTGCCCCACTGTCTCCAACATTCTGCCCCACTGTGTCCAGCATTTCTGCCCCACTGTGTCCAGCATTTCTGCCCCAATGTGTGTCCAGTATTCTGCCCCACTGTGTCCAGCATTTCTGCCCCTGTGTGTCCAGCATTCTGCCCCACTGTGTCCAGCATTTCTGCCCCTGTGTGTCCAGCATTCTGCCCCACTGTGTCCAGCATTTCTGCCCCACTGTGTGTCCAGCATTCTGCCCCACTGTGTCCAGCATTTCTGCCCCTGTGTGTCCAGCATTCTGCCCCACTGTGTGTCCAGCATTTCTTCCCCTGTGTGTCCAGCATTCTGCCCCACTGTGTCCAGCATTTCTGCCCCTGTCACTGTCTCCAGCATTCTGCCCCTGTCACTGTCTCCATCATTCTGCCCCACTGTCTCCAGCATTCTGCCCCACTGTCTCCAGCATTCTGCCCCACTGTCTCCAGCATTCTGCCCCACTGTCTCCAGCATTCTGCCCCACTGTCTCCAACATTCTGCCCCACTGTCTCCAACATTCTGCCCCACTGTGTCCAGCATTCTGCCCCACTGTGTCCAGCATTTCTGCCCCACTGTGTCCAGCATTTCTGCCCCACTGTGTCCAGCATTTCTGCCCCACTGTGTCCAGCATTTCTGCCCCAATGTGTGTCCAGCATTCTGCCCCACTGTGTCCAGCATTTCTGCCCCTGTGTGTCCAGCATTCTGCCCCACTGTGTCCAGCATTTCTGCCCGTGTGTCCAGCATTCTGCCCCACTGTGTCCAGCATTTCTGCCCCTGTGTGTCCAGCATTCTGCCCCACTGTGTCTAGCATTTCTGCCCCACTGTGTCCAGCATTCTGCCCCACTGTGTGTCCAGCATTTCTGCCCCACTGTGTCCAGCATTCTGCCCCACTGTGTCCAGCATTCTGCCCCACTGTGTCCAGCATTCTGCCCCACTGTGTGTCCAGCATTCTGCCCCACTGTGTGTCCAGCATTCTGCCCCACTGTGTATCCAGCATTCTGCCCCACTGTGTCCAGCATTCTGCCCCACTGTGTCCAGTATTCTGCCCCACTGTGTGTCCAGCATTCTGCCCCACTGTGTGTCCAGCATTCTGCCCCACTGTGTCCAGCATTCCTGCCCCACTGTGTGTCCAGCATTCCTGCCCCACTGTGTGTCCAGCATTCTGCCCCACTGTGTCCAGCATTCTGCCCCACTGTGTCCAGCATTCTGCCCCACTGTGTCCAGCATTTCTGCCCCTGTGTGTCCAGCATTTCTGCCCCACTGTGTCCAGCATTCTGCCCCACTGTGTCCAGCATTTCTGCCCCACTGTGTCCAGCATTTCTGCCCCACTGTGTCCAGCATTCTGCCCCACTGTGTCCAGCATTCTGCCCCACTGTGTCCAGCATTCTGCCCCACTGTGTCCAGCATTTCTGCCCCACTGTGTCCAGCATTTCTGCCCCACTGTGTCCAGCATTCTGCCCCACTGTGTCCAGCATTCTGCCCCACTGTGTCCAGCATTCTGCCCCACTGTGTCCAGCATTTCTGCCCCACTGTGTCCAGCATTCTGCCCCACTGTGTCCAGCATTCTGCCCCACTGTGTCCAGCATTCTGCCCCACTGTGTCCAGCATTTCTGCCCCTGTGTGTCCAGCATTTCTGCCCCACTGTGTCCAGCATTCTGCCCCACTGTGTCCAGCATTTCTGCCCCACTGTGTCCAGCATTCTGCCCCACTGTGTCCAGCATTTCTGCCCCACTGTGTCCAGTATTTCTGCCCCACTGTGTCCAGCATTTCTGCCCCACTGTGTCCAGCATTTCTGCCCCACTGTGTCCAGCATTTCTGCCCCTGTGTGTCCAGCATTCTGCCCCCCGGGCCCCCCTGGATGCCGCTCTCAGAAAAAAAAAAAAACACGACTTCTTACCTGGCCATGCTCCAGCGCCGGGCGAAGATCCCCCCTGGCTCCACACAGACGCACTCGCCGGGCCCGGCGGCTGACAATGACGTCAGACGCCGGCGAGTGCGCACTGCGGCCGGGGCCCTATTCAGCTGCCAGCCTCAGACTGGCTGGCGGCTGTTAACTATTGACGTGCGGGCGCGGGCCCGCACGTCAATAGTGTGCCGCCCGCAGCGCCTGTAGAGGGTTCCCGGTGAGCAGATGAGACGGGGCCCGTTGCGGGCCCCCTCTGCTCACCGGGCCCCATACGCCAGTCACGGCTGTCATGCCCTGATGGCGGCCCTGCACACACATATACAATACTTACCTCTCCCCGTTCCACTGCTGCTCTGACTTCTGCAGCGCGTCTCATCAGCTCCACTGCTGGTACAGAGTGGCACACGATGAAGTGAGGTCATCGTACATCCGCTGAGTCAGAAGCAGAGGAGGAGTGATGGGAAAGGGAGCGTCATCTGACGCTCTCTCCTCCATCACTGCTTTCAACTGTGTCGGCGTCTATGATGCCAATAAGCTGAATACGGGAGGAGGCAGGGGGTAGGGGGAGGATGTTGTGACGTGACGCCGGGCCCCATAGCGGCTTGGCCTGCCAGCCTCTAACGCCGGCCTGGCTTGCGGGCAGCATGAAGCAGCCTCAGGGCCCGTGTGTTTGAGGCCCCTGAACTAGATGCTACAAACAATTTCAAAGTGAGATGTCCTTTACTGTATGATGTTAGTAACAGAAGAATTTGTTTGTTTTTTTTTGGCTGGATATGGACTGTATAAAATAGAATAGATTTTTTTTTAAATGCATCCACTTCCAGTGAAAGTTTTTCACTGAAAGTGGATGCATTCAAGAAATCCTAAGATGCTTGATGCCACATTTGCTTGGAGTTCATTTTCCCTTTAAATTCGCCACCTATGTGGATCTGAAGCGGGATCAACACATAGTTCTCCAAAGTGAGCTGCACACCTTATTGGATTATACAACATATGGAGAAGAGTTGCCTAAAGAATTGATTCCTTGAGAATCTCAACGTGCATTTCTTACCGATAGAAGGTGAGCATAACCACAAGTAAAAGAATTATTTTTACTGTTGGTTGCGGGCTGTATCACATTTAACAACAGATTTTTTTTTTAATGTGCATGGGCTCTGAAGACAGCTTCATATTACCGCCACAAAATTACAACGTGTGGTATGGTGGGGTGTATCACGATTAGCAACAGAAAACATTATTTTTAATGTGCATGAGCTATGGAGACAGTGGAATTTTGCTGCACTAAATAATAAGGTGAGATATGGCATGGTGAATCATGATAGCAACTGCCCAAAAAAAATATTTCATGCACAACAGCTCAAATCTCAGAACAATGTCACTACAGCACTAAAAGACAAGGTGGGATATGGCATGCTGTTTCACATTTAGCAAGTGAAAAAATAAGATTTAGAGCGGTGTACTTGTGCATGGAGCACAATAGAAGCAGTGCACAGCACACTTATATGACATGTGCCCTACTGTCTTTGTATGTGGACCTCAGTAATGGCACAAAAAAAAAATCTGCTGGAAGGTCGATTTCACAGTCACACAGGACACTACCTAGCTAAATTATCTGACTAGTAAACAACCACCTAGCTCAAATCTATCAGCAAGCAGTCCCAGCATCAGGAGAAGCCTCTCTGTGACTGTTGGTGTCAAAATGTCTCTAAAACAAGATGTCCACTCTTTATATGGAGAGGGACACGTGATTTCAGCAGCCAATGACACAATCCTTAGTGTCAGGACATTGTGGATGTTTCCTGCGCCCTGATTGTCTAGCTGCAATGTGCACACATAAAGTTAGAAGAAAAAAATAATTACTGTTTACAAGCACGCCGCGCCTCTGAGCTCATGATACACCACCATTATTGTAGCTAAAGTGCTGAAAATACTTTAGTGGCAACGCAAATATTTTCCTTGTTTTTTTACCGAATGTTTCCATTTTTTTCTGATTTTATAAAATTTTGCTTGTCTTTCCGATCACGAATCCAAATGTGCCACATTCGTGCCAAATTTGTTTGGCCACCGTGTTCCAAATAAATTCACTCATCACTAGTTATGGGTTGTTCTTGCTACTTACTGAAATGTTTAGGAATATAATGCGGACTTTGGTGACCTCTAGTGGTTATTATGTAGAATGCTGTGAACTCACATTTTTCTTGGTTTTCGTAGAGTCGTTATCAAAAACAGCTTAAATAAAGTTGAAGTTTTTTCCCCATTTTTTTTTACTGGGCCAACAGAAGCTAACGGGACACTGTTAGCCTTCAAGTGATGAATGCAGGTCTATGCTCACATTTAGTGTATTTTGAGGAGCTGATGTGAACCAGGCATGTCTTAGGACACTAGATAACAAGTGATGATACTTGGGACCAAGATGATTAACCCCTTAATACCAGAGCCAATTTGGTAATTAGTGACCAAGCCAATTTTTACATTTCTGACCACTGTCACTTTATGAGGTTATAACTCTGGAACGCTTCAACGGATTCCACTGATTCTGAGTTTGTGTTTTCGTGACATATTGTACTTCATGTTAGTGGTAAATTTTCTTCAATATAACTTGCATTTATTTATGAAAAAAACGGAAATTTGGCAAAATTTTAGAAAATTTAGCAATTTTCAAGCTTAATTTTTGTACACTTAAATCAGAGAGTGGTGTCACACAAAATAGTTAATAAATAACATTTCCCACATGTCTACTTTACATCAGCACAATTTTGGAAACATATATTTTTTTTGTTAGGACGTTATAAGGGTTAAACCAGCGATTTCTCATTTTTCCAACAAAATTTACAAAACCATTTATTTAGGGACAACCTCACATTTGAAGTGAGTTTGGGGGTCAATATAACAGAAAATACTCGAAAGTGACACCATTCTAAAAACTGCACCCCTCAAGGTGCGCAACACCACATTCAAGAAGTTTATTAACCCTTCAGGTGCTTCATGAGAGATAAAGCAATGTGGAAGGAAAAATGAACATTTTACTTTTTTCACAAAAAATTACTTTGGAGCCATTTTTTTTAAATTTTCACAAGGGTATCAGGAGAAAGTGGACCACAAAATTTGTTGTGCAATTTCTCCTGAGTACGCCAATACCCCATATGTGGGGGAAAGCCAGTGTTTGGACGCACAGCAGGGCTTAGAAGGGAGAGAGCACAGATTGCGTTTTTGAATTGGGGGGTCCACTGATGTACTTAAAACAGTTGAACCCCCCAATTCTAACTCCAACCCTAACAGCCCTAACCCTTATCCCAACCATAACCCTAACCACAACCCTAACTCTAACACACCCCTAACCCTAGCCCAACCCTAACGTTAGCCCAACCCTAACTTTAGCCCAACCCTAAGTTTCGCCCAACCCTAACTTTCGCCCAACTCTAACCCTAATGGAAATACGGTAAATACAATTTTTTATTTTATTTTTTTTTTTTACCTAACTAAGAGGGTGATAAAGGGGATTTTTATTTACTACTTTTTTATTTTGATCCCTGTGATAGGGTATATCACAGTGATCAAAATGAAGCAGTAGGAAAAATTTCCTATTGTTCCCAGGTACTGGCGGGTGCACTGCGCATGCACCCGCCATTTTCTTTCTGAAAGAAGACACCGATGGCCCGGGGGACTTCACAGTGGGGATCGGGGGACCCCATTTCTCTCTCCTCTGATGTGCATCAGAGGAGAGAGAAATTAAATAGGAAATCTGACTTTTTTTTTTGCGGTCGCTGTTATAATGTTAATAACGTCGACTGCAACACTGGGGTCTGTAAAAACCGACCCGAATCATGTTCTCTGGGGTCCCAGCTGCCCCTGATAGCCAAATAGCTGAGACCCCGGAGAAATTCCAAAACTGGGGGGCGCTATACACTTATTTCTCAGCCCCGTTAAAAAACGGCGCTGAGGCATAAGTACCCTTAGGCTACTTTCACACTAGCGTTGGATTCGGCCCGTCGCATTGCGTCGGGCCGAGATTCCGACGCTAGCGTTTGTTGTGCCGAACAACGGGTGCAGCGGATGCATTTCTCCGGCGCATCCGCTGCCCCATTGTGAGGTACGGGGAGGTGGTGGGGAGTTCCGGCCGCGCATGCGCGGTCGGAAAAAGCGGTCCGTCGGCTGCAAAAAACGTTACATTTAACGTTTTTTGCTCCCGGCGGTCCGCCACAACACGGCGCAACCGTCGCAAGACGGTTGCGACGTGTGTCATTACGTCGCAATGCGTCGGTAATGTAACTCTATGGGGCAAAAACGCATCCTGCAAACAAGTTTGCAGGATGCGTTTTTTCCCCTAAACGACGCATTGCGACGTATTAAAAAAAAAAAAAACGCCAGTGTGAAAGTAGCCTAAACTGCCGCTGTTAAAAGGCGTATCAGCGGTCATTAAGAGGTTAGTAGTCTTGTGCAGTGCACTAGGGAAAGAGTGATACCCTAGTGCAGGGACTAAATGGACGCTGCATCACTCCTTTCTTTGCTATTTGAATTTTTGAGTCATGTTTTGTTAAATGCATCAGATATTCTACTCACCCTCCTTGATCTCCAGAAACTCCCGTTTCGGTTCTTACCTGACTCCCCCAATCTCTACTTTCTGGTAGTGTCCTTGACATACCATAAGTTAATGCTCAGCCAATCAATGGCCTCGGTGGTGGCCCGCCTTCGCCAGTGATTGGCTGCGCATGGATTTCCAGACATTCTCTTTTTTACTGAAGGAGAAAGCAGCAGGGCCTGGAAGACTGTCAAAACGAGAGCTGAGGTGGAGGGAGAGAGGGGGAAAATGTAGTTGTTTTTTTTTTTTTTGCTTTTGTTATTTTTAGATATTAGAATAGTCTTGATCTATTAAAGAACCCACTTAAGGCCCACAATTCACAGACAAGGTCAGTGGAATATTAGGAATAGACATCCTTATAGCCCAGATTTTCACTTACTGATATTTAATCGTTTATTGGCGCAGGGTAGAGATTTTATTAGCATTTCGTACAAATGAAAAGCAAAAAAAACCCCATACATAATGACAACAAAAAAGAACGTTATAGACAATTTTATGTGTTGAGCGAATGATACATTGTTATATTATATGCCAAGCTGCTCTCCAGGAAAATTGTTGTAACTTGAGAGAAAATAGCGCAATGCAATGATAATTGTGTCATGTTCTCAGCATCATAATGTTGGCGCCATTTCCTACATTGTTAAATACAAGCGCAGCAAGAGCAACAAAACCAGTTTTTACAGCAAATCCTTCTGGGAAACCGCGGCTCAGAGACTGACTCTAGGCAGTTGCCCGTTGGTTGTCGACTGACGGGCACGTTCTTTGCGAATACTTTGAGTTCTGAGTCAGTATCTAATGCTTTGCTGGCAGATCGAGGGCTATCCTTTTCAGACTTAACCGCTAGGAAAGCAGCAAGGTCAAGGTCTAGCATGGCCACTCCTCCACGGGGCGTTGGTGTGTTCTGGCGGCACTGCGGACATGGAATCCATCTTTGTTCGTTGGTCACTGAGTCAAGTTTCCTGATACAAACTTGGCAGAAGGTGTGACCGCAGTATAGCCGCCGGGGCAGCCGATTAGAAAGATTATAGCTGGAAAAGCAGATGATGCAGTCAATTTTACGGCTGTTCCTTTTCTCTAGCTCTTCGGCTGCCACATTTCCAATTATGCCACAATCTGTTTTGTCAGTGCACTCGGGATTGTTGTTACTGTGATACATGCTCAACCTGATGAAAGAAAAGGGAAAATTATCAGTAAAAGAGTAACTAAGCTTTTAATTATTACTGATCAGCCTGTTCAAAATTATGAATCTTTGTACTCCATGACGTTATTTTGCTTCCATCTAGAACAGCAATCTAAAAGTGCTATTTGAACTGCCTTGTTCATTCTATTTTACAATTTGCTTTGACCTGCTCCTTTAGTAAGAATTCATACTCATACAGAATTTACAAACACCCACTGATCATAAGGGAGGGGAACAGAGAAGGCACACAGCAATAATGATTGTGTGGATTCTTCTAAAGCAGCAGGTCAAAGCAGCTTGTAAAAGAGCATGAATAAGGCAGTTAAAGGGAACCTGTCACCCCCAAAATGGAAGTTGAGCTAGGCCCACTGGCATCAGGGGCTTATCTACAGCATTCTGGAATGCTGTAGAGAAGCCCCCAATGTGTCCTGAAAGATGAGAAAAAGAGGTTAGATTATACTCACCCAGGGGCGTTCCCCGCTGCGGTCTGGTCCGATGGGCGTTGCAGTTCGAGGCCTCCCATCTTCTTAGGATGACGTCCTCTTCTTGTATTCACGCTGTGGCTCCGGCGCAGGCGTACTTTGTCTGCCCTATTGAGGGCAGAGCAAAGTACTGCAGTGCGCAGGCGCTGGGCCTCTCTGACCTTTCCGGTGCCTGTGCACTGCAGTACTTTGCTCTGCCCTCAACAGGGCAGACAAAGTACGCCTGCGCCGGAGCTGCAGCGTGAAGACCAGAACAGGACGTCATCTTATGAAGATGGGAGCAGTGCTGCGGAATATGTTGGCGCTATGTAAATAAAAATTATTATTATTATTATTATTAGAGGCCCCGGACCGGACCGTGACGCCCATCAGATCGGACCAACCGCACAGGTGAGTATAATATAACCTCCTTTTCTCATCTTTCAGGTTATATCGGGGGCTTATCTACAGCATTCCAGAATGCTGCAGATAAGCCCCTGATGCCGGTGGGCTCAACTCAACTTCCATTTTGGGTTTGACAGGTTCCCTTTAAATCAGCACTTTTACCATGGTGTTTGAGAGCGATGGAAACAAGTTAAAGTAGTGGAGTATATTACAAAGATCCCTAGCTTTGCAACGCAGATTATATATATATATATATATATACATATATATATATATATATGTATATATATATATATATATACAGTGGGGCAAAAAAGTATTTAGTCAGTCAGCAATAGTGCAAGTTCCACCACTTAAAAAGATGAGAGGCGTCTGTAATTTACATCATAGGTAGACCTCAACTATGGGAGACAAACTGAGAAAAAAAAATCCAGAAAATCACATTGTCTGTTTTTTTAACATTTTATTTGCATATTATGGTGGAAAATAAGTATTTGGTCAGAAACAAAATTTCATCTCAATACTTTGTAATATATCCTTTGTTGGCAATGACAGAGGTCAAACGTTTTCTGTAAGTCTTCACAAGGTTGCCACACACTGTTGTTGGTATGTTGGCCCATTCCTCCATGCAGATCTCCTCTAGAGCAGTGATGTTTTTGGCTTTTCGCTTGGCAACACGGACTTTCAACTCCCTCCAAAGGTTTTCTATAGGGTTGAGATCTGGAGACTGGCTAGGCCACTCCAGGACCTTGAAATGCTTCTTACGAAGCCACTCCTTCGTTGCCCTGGTGGTGTGCTTTGGATCATTGTCATGTTGAAAGACCCAGCCACGTTTCATCTTCAATGCCCTTGCTGATGGAAGGAGGTTTGCACTCAAAATCTCACGATACATGGCCCCATTCATTCTTTCATGTACCCGGATCAGTCGTCCTGGCCCCTTTGCAGAGAAACAGCCCCAAAGCATGATGTTTCCACCACCATGCTTTACAGTAGGTATGGTGTTTGATGGATGCAACTCAGTATTCTTTTTCCTCCAAACACGACAAGTTGTGTTTCTACCAAACATTTCCAGTTTGGTTTCATCAGACCATAGGACATTCTCCCAAAACTCCTCTGGATCATCCAAATGCTCTCTAGCAAACTTCAGACGGGCCCGGACATGTACTGGCTTAAGCAGTGGGACACGTCTGGCACTGCAGGATCTGAGTCCATGGTGGCGTAGTGTGTTACTTATGGTAGGCCTTGTTACATTGGTCCCAGCTCTCTGCAGTTCATTCACTAGGTCCCCCCGCGTGGTTCTGGGATTTTTGCTCACCGTCCTTGTGATCATTCTGACCCCACGGGGTGGGATTTTGCGTGGAGCCCCAGATCGAGGGAGATTATCAGTGGTCTTGTATGTCTTCCATTTTCTAATTATTGCTCCCACTGTTGATTTCTTCACTCCAAGCTGGTTGGCTATTGCAGATTCAGTCTTCCCAGCCTGGTGCAGGGCTACAATTTTGTTTCTGGTGTCCTTTGACAGCTCTTTGGTCTTCACCATAGTGGAGTTTGGAGTCAGACTGTTTGAGGGTGTGCACAGGTGTCTTTTTATACTGATAACAAGCTTCAACAGGTGCCATTACTACAGGTAATGAGTGGAGGAAAGAGGAGACTCTTAAAGAAGAAGTTACAGGTCTGTGAGAGCCAGAAATCTTGATTGTTTGTTTCTGACCAAATACTTATTTTCCACCATAATATGCAAAAAAAATGATAAAAAAACAGACAATGTGATTTTCTGGATTTTTTTTTCTCAGTTTGTCTCCCATAGTTGAGGTCTACCTATGATGTAAATTACAGACGCCTCTCATCTTTTTAAGTGGTGGAACTTGCACTATTGCTGACTGACTAAATACTTTTTTGCCCCACTGTATATATATATATATATATATATATATATATATATATATATATATATATATATATATATATATATATACTGTGCCTAGAAGTAGTATTCAACCCCCTGCAGATTTAGCAGGGTTACACATTTGGAATTAACTTGGCATTGTGACATTTGGATTGTAGATCAGCCTGGAAGTGTGAAATGCACTGCAGGAAAAAAGAATGTTATTTCTTTGTTTGTTTTTTTTTTTAAATTGTGAAAAGTCTTTTCAGAGGGTCATTTATTATTCAACCCCTCAACCCACCAGAATTCTGTTTGGTTCCCCTAAAGTATTAAGAAGTAGTTCAGGCACAAAGAACAATGAGCTTCACATGTTTGGATTAATTATCTCTTTTTCCAGCCTTTTCTGACTATTTAAGACCCTCCCCAAACTTGTGAACAGCACTCATACATGGTCAACATGGGAAAGACAAAGGAGCATTCCAAGGCCATCAGAGACAAGATCGTGGAGGGTCACAAGGCTGGCAAGGGGTACAAAACCCTTTCCAAGGGGTTGGGCCTACCTGTCTCCACTATTGGGAGCATCATCCGGAAGTGGAAGGCTTATGGAACTACTGTTAGCCTTCCACGGCCTGGACAGCCTTTGAAAGTTTCCTCCCGTGCCGAGGCCAGGCTTGTCCGAAGAGTCAAGGCTAACCCAAGGACAACAAGGAAGGAGCTCCGGGAAGATCTCATGGCAGTGGGGACATTGGTTTCAGTCAATACTAATCAATCAATACAGTCCGACTAATCCACCTATCCCCCCGCTATTCCCCGGCCTCTCCCCTCTGTCAATCCCTTCACTGGCTCCCCATTGCCCAGAGACTCCACTACAAAACCCTTACCATGACGTACAAAGCCATCCACAACCTGTGTCCTCCATACATCTGTGACCTCGTCTCCCGGTACTTACCTACCCGCAACCTCCGATCCTCACAAGATCTCCATCTCTACTCCCCTCTTATCTCCTCTTCTCACAATCGTATACAAGATTTCTCTCGCGTATCACCCCTACTCTGGAACCCTCTACCACAACACATCAGACTCTCGCCTACCTTCGAAACCTTCAAAAAGAACCTGAAGACCCACCTCTTCAGACAAGCCTACAACCTGCAGTAACCACCGATCGACCAAACCGCTGCATGACCAGCTCTACCCTCACCTACTGTATTCTCACCCATCCCTTGTAGATTGTGAGCCTTCGCGGGCAGGGTCCTCATTCCTCCTGTACCAGTTATGACTTGTATTGTTTAAGATTATTGTACTTGTTTTTATTATGTATACCCCTCCTCACATGTAAAGCGCCATGGAATAAATGGCGCTTTAACAATAAATAATAATAATAATAATAATACCATAAGTAACGTACTCCACCGCAATGGTCTCCTGTTGTGAATTCTGTGGCTGAATTCACTCCTGTGGTCACAAGTGGTACTGCAGCTTCTGAGCTTCCTCCCTCAGGTGTTCTGGTGAGCTCGTTGACTGCTTCATTACTTAACTCCGCCTGATGCTGCTATCCTTGCTCCTTGTCAATGTTTCAGTGTTGGATCTGAGCTTCTCCTGATTGTTCCTGTGACCTGCTGCTCTGTATAGCTAAGTGCCTTTTGCTTTTTTTGTTGCTTTTTTTCTGTCCAGCTTGTCTTTTGTTTTGCTGGAAGCTCTGAGACGCAAAGGGTGTACCGCCGTGCCGTTAGTTCGGCACGGTGGGTTTTTTTTGCCCCCTTTGCGTGGTTTTGCTTTAGGGTTTTTTGTAGACTGCAAAGTTCGCTTTACTGTCCTCGCTCTGTCCTAGAATATCGGGCCCCACTTTGCTGAATCTATTTCATCCCTACGTTTTGTCTTTTCATCTTACTCACAGTCATTATATGTGGGGGGCTGCCTTTTCCTTTGGGGAATTTCTCTGGGGCAAGTCAGGCCTATTTTTCTATCTTCAGGCTAGCTAGTTTCTTAGGCTGTGCCGAGTTGCCTAGGTAGTTGTTAGGCGCAATCCACAGCCGCTTTTAGTTGTGTTTAGGATAGGATCAGGTGTGCAGTCTACAGAGTTTCCACGTCTCAGAGCTCGTTCTTGTATTTTTGGGTATTTGTCAGATCACTGTGTGCGCTCTGATCGCTAAGCACACTGTGTTTCTGGATTGCCTTCATAACACCTGTCATTAGCAAACATAACAGTACAAGGAGCCCAAACTAATGATTCTCAATAGAGGGAAAGAAAAAGTTCTGACATCATTTTTTTTTCTTTTTCTGCTCTGTGTTCACTTTTTTTTTTCCCCTAGACATTTGGGTGATTCTGGACACAGGTGTGGACATGGATTTTCAGGGTCTGTGCTCTTCAATGGATAATCTCGTTATAAATGTACAAAAAATTCAAGATACTATTGATCAGAAATCTATGTTAGAACCAAGAATTCCTATTCCTGATTTGTTTTTTTGGAGATAGAACTAAGTTTCTGAGTTTCAAAAATAATTGTAAGCTATTTCTGGCCTTGAAACCTCATTCTTCTGGTAATCCTATTCAACAGGTTTTGATTATTATTTCTTTTTTGCGCGGCGACCCTCAAGACTGGGCATTTTCTCTTGCGCCAGGAGACCCTGCATTGAGTAGTGTCGATGCGTTTTTCCTGGCGCTCGGATTGCTGTACGATGAGCCTAATTCAGTGGATCAGGCTGAGAAAAATTTGCTGGCTTTGTGCCAGGGTCAGGATGATATAGAAGTATATTGTCAGAAATTTAGGAAATGGTCAGTACTCACTTAGTGGAATGAATCTGCGCTGGCAGCTTTGTTCAGAAAGGGTCTCTCTGAGGCTCTTAAGGATGTCATGGTGGGATTTCCTATGCCTGCTGGTTTGAATGAGTCTTTGTCTTTGGCCATTCAGATCGGTCGACGCTTGCGCGAGCGTAAATCTGTGCACCATTTGGCGGTACTGCCTGAGGTTAAACCTGAGCCTATGCAGTGCGATAGGACTATGACTAGAGTTGAACGGCAGGAATACAGACGTCTGAATGGTCTGTGTTTCTACTGTGGTGATTCCACTCATGCTATTTCTGATTGTCCTAAGCGCACTAAGCGGTCCGCTAGGTCTGCCGTCATTGGTACTGTACAGTCCAAATTCCTTCTGTCCATTACCTTGATATGCTCTTTGTCGTCGTTTTCTGTCATGGCGTTTGTGGATTCGGGCGCTGCCCTGAATCTCATGGATTTGGATTATGCTAAACGTTGTGGGTTTTTCTTGGAGCCTTTGCGGTGTCCTATTCCATTGAGAGGAATTGATGCTACACCTTTGGCCAAGAATAAACCTCAATACTGGGCCCAGCTGACTATGTGCATGGCTCCTGCACTTCAGGAAGTTATTCGCTTTCTGGTGTTGCATAATCTGCATGATGTGGTCGTGTTGGGGTTGCCATGGCTACAAACCCATAATCCAGTATTGGATTGGAATTCCATGTCGGTATCCAGCTGGGGTTGTCAGGGGGTACATGGTGATGTTCCATTTTTGTCGATTTCGTCATCCACCCCTTCTGAGGTCCCAGAGTTCTTGTCTGATTATCAGGATGTATTTGAAGAGCCCAAGTCCGATGCTCTACCTCCGCATAGGGATTGTGATTGTGCTATCAATTTGATTCCTGGTAGTAAATTCCCTAAAGGTCGATTATTTAATTTATCCGTGCCCGAACACGCCGCTATGCGCAGTTATGTGAAGGAATCCCTGGAGAAGGGACATATTCGCCCATCGTCATCACCACTGGGAGCAGGGTTCTTCTTTGTAGCCAAGAAGGATGGTTCGCTGAGACCGTGTATTGATTACCGCCTTCTTAATAAGATCACTGTTAAATTTCAGTATCCCTTGCCATTGTTATCTGACTTGTTTGCTCGGATTAAGGGGGCTAGTTGGTTCACTAAGATAGATCTTCGTGGTGCATATAATCTGGTGAGAATCAGGCAAGGAGATGAATGGAAAACTGCATTCAATACGCCCGAGGGTCATTTTGAGTATCTAGTGATGCCGTTCGGACTTGCCAATGCTCCATCTGTGTTTCAGTCTTTTATGCATGACATCTTCCGTGAGTATCTGGATAAATTCCTGATTGTTTACTTGGATGACATTTTGATCTTCTCAGATGATTGGGAGTCTCATGTGAAGCAGGTCAGAATGGTTTTTCAGGTCCTGCGTGCTAACTCTTTGTTTGTGAAGGGATCAAAGTGTCTCTTCGGTGTGCAGAAAGTTTCATTTTTAGGGTTCATCTTTACCCCTTCTACTATCGAGATGGATCCAGTTAAGGTCCAAGCCATCCAGGATTGGATTCAGCCGACATCTCTGAAAAGTCTGCAAAAGTTCCTGGGCTTTGCTAATTTTTATCGTCGCTTCATCTGTAATTTTTCTAGCATTGCCAAACCATTGACCGATTTGACCAAGACGGGTGCTGATTTGGTTAATTGGTCTTCTGCTGCTGTGGAAGCTTTTCAGGAGTTGAAGCGTCGTTTTTGTTCTGCCCCTGTGTTGTGTCAGCCAGATGTTTCTCTTCCGTTCCAGGTCGAGGTTGATGCTTCTGAGATTGGAGCAGGGGCGGTTTTGTCACAGAGAGGTTCTGATTGCTCAGTGATGAAACCATGTGCTTTCTTTTCCAGGAAGTTTTCGCCCGCTGAGCGTAATTATGATGTGGGCAATCGAGAGTTGCTGGCCATGAAGTGGGCATTCGAGGAGTGGCGTCATTGGCTTGAAGGAGCCAAGCATCGCGTGGTGGTATTGACTGATCATAAGAACTTGACTTATCTCGAGTCTGCCAATCGCTTGAATCCTAGACAGGCCCGTTGGTCGTTATTTTTTGCCCGCTTCGACTTTGTGATTTCGTACCTTCCGGGCTCTAAAAATGTGAAGGCGGATGCTCTGTCTAGGAGTTTTGTGGCCGACTCTCCGGGTTTATCTGAGCCAGCGGGTATCCTCAAGGAAGGAGTCATTGTGTCTGCCATCTCCCCTGATTTGCGGCGGGTGCTGCAAAAATTTCAGGCGAATAAACCTGATCGTTGTCCAGCAGAGAAACTGTTCGTCCCTGATAGGTGGACTAATAAACTTATCTCTGAACTTCATTGTTCGGTGTTGGCTGGTCATCCTGGAATCTTTGGTACCAGAGAGTTAGTGGCTAGATCCTTCTGGTGGCCATCTCTGTCACGGGATGTACGTACTTTTGTGCAGTCCTGTGGGATTTGTGCTAGGGCTAAGCCCTGCTGTTCTCGTGCCAGTGGGTTGCTTTTGCCCTTGCCGGTCCCAAAGAGGCCTTGGACACATATTTCGATGGATTTCATTTCTGACCTTCCCGTTTCTCAAAAGATGTCAGTCATTTGGGTGGTCTGTGATCGCTTTTCTAAAATGGTCCATCTGGTGCCCTTGGCTAAATTGCCTTCCTCCTCTGATTTGGTACCTTTGTTCTTTCAGCATGTGGTTCGGTTGCATGGCATTCCTGAGAATATTGTTTCTGACAGAGGTTCCCAGTTTGTTTCAAGGTTTTGGCGAGCCTTTTGTGGTAGGATGGGCATTGACCTATCCTTTTCCTCGGCTTTCCATCCTCAGACTAATGGCCAGACCGAACGAACCAATCAGACCTTGGAAACATATCTGAGATGTTTTGTTTCTGCAGACCAGGATGATTGGGTGTCCTTTTTGCCGTTGGCTGAGTTCGCCCTTAATAATCGGGCCAGCTCGGCTACCTTGGTTTCTCCTTTTTTTTGCAATTCTGGGTTCCATCCTCGTTTCTCTTCAGGACAGGTTGAGTCTTCGGACTGTCCTGGTGTGGATTCTGTGGTGGATAGGTTGCAGCAGATCTGGACTCAGGTAGTGGACAATTTGATCTTGTCCCAGGAGAAAGCTCAACTTTTCGCTAATCGCAGACGCCGTGTGGGTCCCCGACTTCGTGTTGGGGATCTGGTTTGGTTATCTTCTCGTCATATTCCTATGAAGGTTTCCTCTCCTAAATTTAAACCTCGTTTTATTGGTCCGTATAGGATTTCTGAGGTTCTCAATCCTGTGTCTTTTCGTTTGACCCTCCCAGACTCCTTTTCCATACATAATGTATTCCATAGGTCGTTGTTGCGGAGATACGTGGCACCTATGGTTCCATCTGTTGAGCCTCCTGCCCCGGTTTTGGTGGAGGGGGAATTGGAGTATATTGTGGAGAAGATTTTGGATTCTCGTGTTTCTAGACGGAAACTCCAGTATCTGGTTAAATGGAAGGGTTATGCTCAGGAAGATAATTCCTGGGTTTTTGCCTCTGATGTTCATGCTTCCGATCTTGTTCGTGCCTTTCATGCGGCTCATCCTGGTCGGCCTGGGGGCTCTGGTGAGGGTTCGGTGACCCCTCCTCAAGGGGGGGGTACTGTTGTGAATTCTGTGGCTGAATTCACTCCTGTGGTCACAAGTGGTACTGCAGCTTCTGAGCTTCCTCCCTCAGGTGTTCTGGTGAGCTCGTTGACTGCTTCATTACTTAACTCCGCCTGATGCTGCTATCCTTGCTCCTTGTCAATGTTTCAGTGTTGGATCTGAGCTTCTCCTGATTGTTCCTGTGACCTGCTGCTCTGTATAGCTAAGTGCCTTTTGCTTTTTTTGTTGCTTTTTTTCTGTCCAGCTTGTCTTTTGTTTTGCTGGAAGCTCTGAGACGCAAAGGGTGTACCGCCGTGCCATTAGTTCGGCACGGTGGTTTTTTTTTGCCCCCTTTGCGTGGTTTTGCTTTAGGGTTTTTTGTAGACTGCAAAGTTCGCTTTACTGTCCTCGCTCTGTCCTAGAATATCGGGCCCCACTTTGCTGAATCTATTTCATCCCTACGTTTTGTCTTTTCATCTTACTCACAGTCATTATATGTGGGGGGCTGCCTTTTCCTTTGGGGAATTTCTCTGGGGCAAGTCAGGCCTATTTTTCTATCTTCAGGCTAGCTAGTTTCTTAGGCTGTGCCGAGTTGCCTAGGTAGTTGTTAGGCGCAATCCACAGCCGCTTTTAGTTGTGTTTAGGATAGGATCAGGTGTGCAGTTTACAGAGTTTCCACGTCTCAGAGCTCGTTCTTGTATTTTTGGGTATTTGTCAGATCACTGTGTGCGCTCTGATCGCTAAGCACACTGTGTTTCTGGATTGCCTTCATAACACCTGTCATTAGCAAACATAACAGTCTCCGTTCCAGACGAGCCCGTAAGGTACCTTTACTTTCAAAGCGTCATGTCAAGGCTTGTCTACAGTTTGCTCATGATCACTTGGAGGACTCTGAGACTGACTGGTTCAAGGTTCTCTGGTCTGATGAGACCAAGATCGAGATCTTTGGTGCCAACCACACACGTGACGTTTGGAGACTGGATGGCATTGCATACGACCTCAAGAATACCATCCCTACAGTCAAGCATGGTGGTGGCAGGATCATGCTGTGGGGCTGTTTCTCAGCCGAGGGGCCTGGCCATCTGGTCCGCATCCATGGGAAGATGAATAGCACGGCCTACCTGGAGATTTTGGCCAAGAACCTCCGCTCCTCCATCAAGGATCTTAAGATGGGTCGTCATTTCATCTTCCAACAAGACAACAACCCAAAGCACACAGCCAAGAAAACCAAGGCCTGGTTCAAGAGACAAAAAATCAAGGTGTTGCAGTGGCCTAGTCAGTCTCCTGACCCTAACCCAATTGAAAACTTGTGGAAGGAGCTCAAGATTAAAGTCCACATGAGACACCCAAAGAACCTAGATAACTTGGAGAAGATCTGCATGGAGGAGTGGGCCAAGATAACTCCAGAGACCTGTGCCGGCCTGATCAGGTCTTATAAAAGACGATTATTAGCTGTAATTGCAAACAAAGGTTATTCCACAAAATATTAAACTTAGGGGTTGAATAATAATTGACCCACACTTTTATGTTTAAAATTTATAGAAATTTAACTGAGCAACAAAACTTTTTGGTTTGTAAGATTTATGCATCTGTTAATAAATCCTGCTCTTGTTTGAAGTTTGAAGGCTCTAACTTATTTGCATCTTATTAAACCTGATAAATCTGCAGGGAGTTGAATACTACTTGTAGGCACTGTATATATATACATATATATATATACCTCTATATATATATACTTACTGTTTATTATTAATAATGAATAGCTGTAAGCATGACACAGTTATATCTGGCATTTCAAGATCCAATAATTCTTAAGATACGGGACTGCATAATGATCAGGAAGCTCACAATGTTGCAATATTGCTGTTCTCATACTGACCACCAGATGTCAGCACATCATAGTGCACTGGTGAAGAAAACCATCTCAATTTACAGTCTGCTGTGATGCTTCACATTGAATTTTAGTTGAATATTAATTCAGTGGGTTAAATTGCAGAATATCAATTGGCAAATATGACCAGAAGTGATTGCACTAGGCTCAGTTTCCTTGTGCTGAAACCTGTGATGTCATCATGGTTGACCAAGTGATGTTACTCAGAGGTGAACAGAAGAAGGTGGGGTTCCAGCACTGCCACCTAATCAGCTTGTGAACCCTTGAGCACTGCCTGATTTTCTGATTCTCAGTTGACCTCCAAATAACTTATCACAAATTTCCAATCTCCTTAATATAAAATATCATTATAAAAGACTTCATGAGTAAAACGGAATGTCCAATTTGTAAACACATACATTTTGAGACCGGATATGTCCCACAAATTTGTCAGCCCTCTATAGTTATTGCAGGGAAGGATGACAAAAAGTTTGTGATAACTGTAGGGGGACTATGGTCTTTCTGAGATGAGCACAAAACCTTGCTGTACCCAAAGGTCGATTTCCAATACTCTTACCTTGGACCCTAGTAGACTCCTTCTTGGGAAATACATGACTTCAAAAAAGTGGACGAGATGGATCTACTTGGTCCCACTGAGAAGAAAGAACATCAAAAATGTGTCCATGAGGATACAGGAAAGAAATATATCTTGGTACCGTGTAGCCATTAAAAGGTATCAACCGCTGAGGACTCTCAATTCTAAATATTTTTCCATGAGGATAGTCACTGAGTGAAGAAACTATGATAACGCCATCTGGCCAAGGTAACCATCTACATATTTATCTGCGAGCCGCGATGGGTCCACCACAATTCCTGGGGTACGAAGATGTTGTGCTTCCCATAAGGTCCATCTTATGTAAGGTGCCGTCCGGGCTCCTGCTCCCTGTATCACTCATGTAATTATGTCAGGCTCAGGTTACAGGTGTCAGTCAGCTAGTGTATCACACCATGGGCTCTGCAGAGAAACCCTGCCTTACCTAGGGCTCAGCCTGACAAAAGCTTCAGAAACCCAATATACTCCTCCGCCTCTTAAGACTCATTATTAACTGTTCCTGCTCCTTCGGCAGATGAGCAAAGCTCGAGACTGGAGTTGAACAAAGGCTCTATACATCATACTTCCTAATTACCCTCCTTATTACTGCAATTACTCTTTCCCAGAAATTCTCTAGTTTGATAAACATTAAAATTACATTCCAGAAAATTTCATGGTCAGGAATAATAATAATAAATAAAAAGTTATACAAGTCAGTCTCATGCAGTTTTGCCTTAAGGTTCCACACACATTAGAAAAGTCACCCATTTCGTCTGCTGCGTTCACACATCGGTTTGTTATGGTCCAAGCATGGACTGTCCAGGAGTCTCCCGATCCAAACTTGTGGAACGCCCTACCAGGGCAGCGGGGCACTCGGTACCGGGTTTGGTCTTAAAGGTGATGTCACTGTGGCTGCGACCCGGTCCGTGGCCCTGGGCGTCCAATTAAAGGGGAAGGTCTTTTAAGGGAATTTGTAACGTCTATGTTCGTAACTCCACCTGTGGTTTTCGGTCATTGAGGACCGACGCTACTTAAAGGGCTCCTCTGGGGTGATAGTATGCAGCAAGATGGTGACACTTCCCACAGGTGAAGCAGGGTCCCCAGGGCTTCCCAAGTGTAAGGCAAGATGGTGTAAGCCGATAAATGAGCAAAGATCGAGGACACAGGTTTGCAGTCTTTACCTGGTTTACTGATGGTAGTAGTAGTCCTCAGTCCAGGGTACCAAGTGCAGGGTAGCTGTGGTCCGGCCGGCTTGGAGGCAATAGGAGATCCCTCTCCGAGGTGATGTCCGTAAGCCTTTCCTACTTGCGCTGTTTAGTTGATTAGGTCCCTGCCGTTTGAAGCTCAGTGCAAGTCCCCTCTCTCCTGTTCTAAGACAGATGTCTGTACGATAGGTAGTTCAAGCCTGTTTATAGGGACTCTATCATGCCCCGGGCTCTAAAGTTACTGCTTCACCTCAGACTTGATGCAGGCAATTGACATACAGTCCTATGCCCTCCGGTTCTGCTAAGTTTCCTAGAGAACAACACGACCTCGGGCTCCCGGTACCCGGTTCTGCGCTCTTGCTCCCAGGGTGTCTTTCCGCTGTTCCCCTCCTGAGCCTCTTCATCCTCTGAGCTTCTTCCCTCTAAGCTCCTCCACAATTCAACTCTCCTTCTGCTTCTCACTCTTTCCAGCGGTAGCAGCTCCCTCGTGGCTGCTCGGCCCCTACGTCTGCTCCAGACGTCCTTCTACTCTCCTCTCCTTTCTCAGACTGGCTAGCTCCTCCTTCAGACCAGGATACATAAAGTGTAAGGAAGCTCCCCTGAATCCGGGTCCTGAGCTCCCCCTTCTGGCCTAGATTCAGATGTGTTGAATGTGAATGCCTTACCTGATAGAGAGAATCTCCCTTGCCTCCAGGCGTGACATCACCCTCCCCAAAAGGATGGCAACATCACTGCAATAACCGGTTCCCTGGGGTGTTGAACTTGCCAGTTACATACTGAGTTTTTTTTTTTTTTGAGAGGATGATTTCTAAAATCCTGTCAA
Source organism: Ranitomeya imitator (assembly GCF_032444005.1). Classification (NCBI taxonomy): domain Eukaryota; kingdom Metazoa; phylum Chordata; class Amphibia; order Anura; family Dendrobatidae; genus Ranitomeya; species Ranitomeya imitator. Next base: position 164,335,127 of record NC_091283.1, on the reverse strand, counting down.
AAAACTGATCAAAAATGTTTGGAAAACTGTTAATTAATTTCTACGAGAAATCATTTTTTTGATATTAGGAGGATCCAAAGCTTTTTATTTTTTCTTTCAAAAATGCCCGGTGAGAGAAAAAAAAAACCTTTGCAGCAGATCAAGAAGGAAACCTCTACAAACTATGAACTGTCCTGGCTTCAAGAATCCTAACTTTCAGGCTTATCTCCTCTTAAAACCCACCCGGAAAAGAGCTACCTAAACGCTCAAAAGAATGTTCAGTCTATTGATCAGTTTTTACCACTTGAGGTTTCCAAAGTGGTTAAAAGAAGCTGGTAAAACAAGTAACCGGACCATTCTTCAGCCCTTTTCCTCTCTGAAGATGCTCCACAATTTGCAATGCAAGTCAATGGGAAGGCTTAAAAGGTGCCCGGGCATCTTTTTAAGCATTTTGGCTGTGTTTCTACTTGAAAGAATACAGTACTGGTTTCTTTATTGTTGAATAGAGTTAAAAAAACAGTCCAGAAAATGCCAGTAAAAAAACATGCCACATAAACGCTGGAAAAATACTTAAAAAATTACAGCAGCCTATAACATTGAAAAAACTGCCCAGAAAAGTACAAAAAAAAAAACAACCTGAAAAAGTCACTTCCTTAAGCATCTGGCGTTTGAAAAATGTTATGTGCACATATCCTAATGCAGACTTCCAGAAATAAATTCTATCAACATAAGAAAATCATGACAGTACAATCCCTTTTAACTGTTATTACTAATCCGTCACTTGTAAAGTTATGTCTATGACTGATTAAAGGAATTTTAACAACTAATTGTAGGGTCTCTAAAGATCAAGACAATTAGCTACAGATCATTATGGGAAAGTGTAGAAGATTGTCGGGAATTGTGGAGATTTCGATTGATTAGGATCTCCTGGAAACTGCAACCAGAAAGCAGAAAACCTTGTGTGTTATAATCTAGTGCAGACTAGATCTGGACTTTAAACTGGTTCAGGCATCAGAGGAATTAACAGGACATTATACTCAATTTTAGCCACTTCATGACCAGATGCAGAACCTAAGCGGCCAGTACATCTATGTTTTCCATCTAGATTTATAGTGCTGGAAGGAAAGATCTGAGTGATATCACAACTTTAATATCCAAGGGTTAATTTTGGAAGCACAACAACTCCCATCATTGTTTAAAGGGCCACTGCCACCCCCTCCAGCCGTTATAAACTAAAAGAGCCACCTTGTGCAGCAGTAATGCTGCATTCTAACAAGGTGGCTCTTTTAGTTTTTGGTGCATTTATTCCCAAAATAAAGCGTTTTATAACTTCTCCAAAATACCTGTCATACCTATCCAGGGAGGCAGGTCCTCACCCCCCTGCTTGAAACGCCACACTGCCATCACTCAAATCTTCAGGGGCGCCAGGCGCCGCCCTCTCCGCACTGTTTTCGCATGAAATCCGGCGCCTGCGCTGTGTAGTACTGGCTGGTGCAATGAGCTCTGGCCGTCTGACGTCACAGCCAGGCTTGCAGACTGCGCCTATGCGGCCAGTGCGGCCACCCACCTTGGGAATCCCAGCCCCGCAGTGTGTTATGCATTATGCACAGTGCGGGGCTGGGATTTATAAGCAGGGCGGGCGCAGGCGCTACACAGCACAGGCACCGGATTTCATGCGGAGGGGCGGTGCCCGGAGCCCCTGAATATTTGAGTGACGGCAGTGTGGCGTTTCAAGCAGGGGGGTGAGGACCTGCCTCCCTGGCTAAAGACAGGTATTTTGGAGAAGTTATAAAACACTTTATTTTGGGAATAAATGCACCAAAAACTAAAAGAGCCACCTTGTTAGAATGCAGCATTACTGCTGCACAAGGTGGCTCTTTTAGTTTATAACGGCTGGAGGGGGTGACAGTGGCCCTTTAAAAAAGCAGCGTAATAAAAGTATGGAACTTGTGTAATCTGTATTCTGTAGCATATTTCCAGTCTACAGTTACAAACTAATACCAACATACAGTATATTTTTTTAGTAAATATACTAAAAAGGGGGCAAACAAGTACGTACATAACCCTTTTTTTAACCCCTTTCTGCCAGCTGACGGAATAGTACGTCAGCTGACAGATCCCCCGCTTTAAGGTGGGCTCCGGCGGTGAGCCCACCTCAAAGCCGCGACATGTCAGCTGTTTTGTACAGCTGACATGTGCGCGCAATGAGCGCGAGCGGAATCGCGATCCGCTCGCGCCCATTAACTAGTTAAATGCCGCCGTCAAGCGCTGACAGCGGCATTTAACTAGCGCTCCCGGCTGCGCGGCCGGAGGTGCTCGCACTGCTGACCCCGCCACATGATCGGGGGTCAGCGGTGCATTTCCATAACAACCAGAAGTCTCCTTGAGACCTCTATGGTTGTTGATGGCCGATTGCTTTGATCGCCACCCTGTGGTCGGCATTCAAAGTACACCTGCCTTTCTGCTACATAGAGGTGATCTGCACTTCACCTCTATGTAGCAGAGCCGATCGTGTAGTGCATGCTTCTAGCCTCCTATAGAGGCTATTGAAGCATGCCAAAATGAAAAAAAAAAGTGTTTAAAAATATAAAAAAAATAAAAAATATATAAAAGTTCAAATCACCCCCCTTTCGCCCCAATCAAAATAAAACAACAACAAAAAAAACAAACAAAAATACACACATTTGGTATCGCCGCGTTCAGAATCGCCTGATCTATCAGTAAAAACAAAGGATTAACCTGATCGCTAAATGGCGTAGCGAAAAAAAAAAATCAAAACGCCAAAATTATGTTTTTTTGATCGCCACAACATTGCATTAAAATGCAATAACGGGCGATCAAAAGAATGTATCTGCATCAAAATGGTATCATTAAAAACGTCAGCTCGGCACGCAATAAATAAACCCTCTCCTGACCCCAGATCACGAAAATTGGAGATGCTACGGGTATCAGAAAATCGCGCATTTTTTAATTTTTTTTAATTATTTTTTTAGCAAACGTTGGAATTTTTTTTCACCACTTAGATAAAAAATAACCTAGGCATGTTAGGTGTCTATGAACTCGTAATGACCTGGAGAATCATAATGGCAGGTCAGTTTTAGCATTTGGTGAACCTAGCAAAAAAGCCAAACAAAAAACAAGTGTGATATTGCATTTTTTTTTGCAATTTCATCACACTTGGAATTTTTTTCCCGTTTTCTGTTACACGGCATGGTAAAACCAATGATGTTGTTCAAAAGTACTTCTCGTCCCGCAAAAAATAAGCCCTCACATAAGCCCTCACATGGCCATATTGACGGAAAAATAAAAAAGTTATGGCTCTGGGAAGGAGGGGAGCGAAAAACAAAAACGAATAAAACGGAAAAAGCTCCGGGGGTGAAAGGGTTAAAAAAGATAATATTTATTGATAAATATCTTAAAAAGCACCTTATTTCCTAGATAATGCTACCTGAGTGGGTTGGGGGACACTCACTTGGCATCGTGATTAAAGCCCTCAGGCACAGTTTCTCACAAAAATAGTCTATCCCGGTTTATTTAGACCCATAAACCGTGTCACAAATAGTTATATACATCAGCGGAACACATTAACCACCGACAGTCTGTTCCAATGGCAGTTACTTTTCTGCTCGTAACCCTCTTTATCTGGAGTTATCTTACAGGAGCTCCTGCTCCACATCCTGACTCCTGTCAGTCCTGGTTCCCAGGGAAGCTGCCAAACTGCTGCCAAACTGGGTTCACTATCATTGTGACCAGGGGTGTTGTGATAGGCAATTCAGTATCACAATGGACATAGCGGTCAGAGTACATACAGTGATCTGACAATAACCCAAAATAATAGAACGAGCTCTGAGACGTGGGAACTCTGCAGACCGCAATCCCTAATCCTCTCCAAACAACACTAAAGGCAGCCGTGGATTGCGCCTAACTCTGCCTATGCAACTCGGCACAGCCTGAGAAACTAACTAGCCTGAAGATAGAAAATAAGCCTACCTTGCCTCAGAGAAATACCCCAAAGGAAAAGGCAGCCCCCCCACATATAATGACTGCGAGTTAAGATGAAAAGACAAACGTAGGGATGAAATAGATTCAGCAAACTGAGGCCCGACTTTCTTAACAGAGCGAGGATAGGAAAGATAACTTTGCGGTCTACACAAAACCCTAAAGAAAACCACGCAAAGGGGGCAAAAAGACCCTCCTTACCGAACTAACGGCACGGAGGTACACCCTTTGCGTCCCAGAGCTTCCAGCAAAACAATTAGACAAGCTGGACAGAAAAAATAGCAAACAAATAGCAAAGAAGAACTTAGCTATGCAGAGCAGCAGGCCACAGGAATGATCCAGGGAAAAACAAGTCCAACACTGGAACATTGACAGGAAGCATGGATCAAAGCATTAGGTGGAGTTAAGTAGAGAAGCACCTAACGACCTCACCAGATCACCTGAGGGAGGAAACTCAGAAGCCGCAGTACCACTTTCCTCCACAAACGGAAGCTTCCAGAGAGAATCAGCCGAAGTACCACTTGTGACCACAGGAGGGAGCTCTGCCACAGAATTCACAACAGTACCCCCCCCTTGAGGAGGGGTCACCGAACCCTCACCAGAGCCCCCAAGCCGACCAGGATGAGCCACATGAAAGGCACGAACAAGATCGGGAGCATGGACATCAGAGGCAAAAACCCAGGAATTATCTTCCTGAGCATAACCCTTCCATTTAACCAGATACTGGAGTTTCCGTCTTGAAACACGAGAATCCAAAATCTTCTCCACAATATACTCCAATTCCCCCTCCACCAAAACCGGGGCAGGAGGGTCAACAGATGGAACCATAGGTGCCACGTATCTCCGCAACAATGACCTATGGAATACGTTATGTATGGAAAAGGTATGTGGGAGGGTCAGACGAAAAGACACAGGATTAAGAACCTCAGAAATCCTATACGGACCAATGAAACGAGGTTTAAACTTAGGAGAGGAAACCTTCATAGGAATATGACGAGAAGATAACCAAACCAGATCCCCAACACGAAGTCGGGGACATACACGGCGTCTGCGATTAGCGAAACGTTGAGCCTTCTCCTGGGACAAGGTCAAATTGTCCACTACATGAGTCCAAATCTGCTGCAATCTGTCCACCACAGTATCCACACCAGGACAGTCCGAAGACTCAACCTGTCCTGAAGAGAAACGAGGATGGAACCCAGAATTGCAGAAAAATGGCGAAACCAAGGTAGCCGAGCTGGCCCGATTATTAAGGGCGAACTCAGCCAAAGGCAAAAAGGACACCCAGTCATCCTGATCGGCAGAAACAAAGCATCTCAGATAGGTTTCCAAGGTCTGATTGGTTCGTTCGGTCTGGCCATTAGTCTGAGGATGGAAAGCCGAGGAAAAAGACAAGTCAATGCCCATCCTACCACAAAAGGCTCGCCAAAACCTCGAAACAAACTGGGAACCTCTGTCAGAAACGATATTCTCTGGAATGCCATGCAAACGAACCACATGCTGGAAGAACAATGGCACCAAATCAGAGGAGGAAGGCAATTTAGACAAGGGTACCAGATGGACCATCTTAGAAAAGCGATCACAGACCACCCAAATGACTGACATCTTTTGAGAAACGGGAAGATCTGAAATAAAATCCATAGAGATATGTGTCCAAGGCCTCTTCGGGACCGGCAAGGGCAAAAGCAACCCACTGGCACGAGAACAGCAGGGCTTAGCCAGAGCACAAATCCCACAGGACTGCACAAAAGTACGCACATCCCGCGACAGAGATGGCCACCAAAAGGATCTAGCCACTATCTCTCTGGTACCAAAGATTCCAGGATGACCAGCCAACACCGAACAATGAACCTCAGAGATAACTTTATTCGTCCACCTATCCGGGACAAACAGTTTCTCCGCTGGACAACGATCAGGTTTATTAGCCTGAAATTTTTGCAGCACCCGCCGCAAATCAGGGGAGATGGCAGACACAATTACTCCTTCCTTGAGGATACCCGCCGGCTCAGATAAACCCGGAGAGTCGGGCACAAAACTCCTAGACAGAGCATCCGCCTTCACATTTTTAGAGCCCGGAAGGTACGAAATCACAAAGTCAAAACGGGCAAAAAACAGCGACCAACGAGCCTGTCTAGGATTCAAACGCTTAGCAGACTCGAGGTAAGTCAAGTTCTTATGATCAGTCAATACCACCACACGATGCTTAGCTCCTTCAAGCCAATGACGCCACTCCTCGAATGCCCATTTCATGGCCAGCAACTCTCGGTTGCCCACATCATAATTTCGCTCAGCAGGCGAAAACTTCCTGGAAAAAAAAGCGCATGGTTTCATCACTGAGCAATCAGAACCTCTCTGCGACAAAACAGCCCCTGCTCCAATCTCAGAAGCATCAACCTCAACCTGGAACGGAAGAGAAACATCTGGTTGACACAACACAGGGGCAGAAGAAAAACGACGCTTCAACTCTTGAAAAGCTTCCACAGCAGCAGAAGACCAATTGACCAAATCAGCACCCTTCTTGGTCAAATCGGTCAATGGTTTGGCAATACTAGAAAAATTGCAGATGAAGCGACGATAAAAATTAGCAAAGCCCAGGAACTTTTGCAGACATTTCAGAGATGTCGGCTGAGTCCAATCATGGATGGCTTGGACCTTAACAGGATCCATCTCGATAGTAGAAGGGGAAAAGATGAACCCCAAAAATGAAACCTTCTGCACACCAAAGAGACACTTTGATCCCTTCACAAACAAAGAATTAGCACGCAGGACCTGAAAAACCGTTCTGACCTGCTTCACATGAGACTCCCAATCATCCGAGAAGATCAAAATGTCATCCAAGTACACAATCAGGAATTTATCCAGGTACTCTCGGAAGATGTCATGCATAAAGGACTGAAACACTGATGGAGCATTGGCAAGTCCGAATGGCATCACTAGATACTCAAAAAGACCCTCGGGCGTATTAAATGCAGTTTTCCATTCATCGCCTCGCCTGATTCGCACCAGATTATACGCACCACGAAGATCTATCTTGGTGAACCAACTAGCCCCCTTAATCCGAGCAAACAAATCAGATAACAATAGCAAGGGGTACTGAAATTTAACAGTGATCTTATTAAGAAGGCGGTAATCTATACAAGGTCTCAGCGAACCATCCTTCTTGGCTACAAAAAAAGAACCCTGCTCCTAATGGCGACGATGACGGGCGAATATGCCCCTTCTCCAGGGATTCCTTCACATAACTGAAAATAGCGGTGTGCTCAGGCACGGATAAATTAAACAGTCGACCTTTTGGGAATTTACTACCAGGAATCAAATTGATAGCACAATCACAATCCCTATGCGGAGGTAGGTCATCGGACTTGGGCTCATCAAATACATCCCGGTAATCAGACAAGAACTCTGGAACCTCAGAAGGGTGGATGACGAAATTGACAGAAATGGAACATCACCATGTACCCCCTGACAACCCCAGCTGGACACCGACATGGATTTCCAATCCAATACTGGATTATGGGCTTGTAGCCATGGCAACCCCAACACGACCACATCATGCAGATTATGCAACACCAGAAAGCGAATAACCTCCTGATGTGCAGGAGCCATGCACATGGTCAGCTGGGTCCAGTATTGAGGCTTATTCTTGGCCAAAGGCGTAGCATCAATTCCTCTCAATGGAATAGGACACTGCAAGGGCTCCAAGAAAAACCCACAACGCTTAGCATATTCCAAGTCCATCAAATCCAGGGCAGCGCCTGAATCCACAAACGCCATGACAGAATACGATGACAAAGAGCAGATCAAGGTAACGGACAGAAGAAATTTTGACTGTACTGTACCAATGGTGGCAGACCTAGCGAACCGCTTAGTGCGCTTAGGACAATCAGAGATAGCATGAGTGGAATCACCACAGTAGAAACACAGCCCATTCAGACGTCTGTGTTCTTGCCGTTCAACTCTGGTCATAGTCCTATCGCACTGCATAGGCTCAGGTTTAATCTCAGGTAATACCGCCAAATGGTGCACAGATTTACGCTCACGCAAGCGTCGACCGATCTGAATGGCCAAAGACATAGACTCATTCAAACCAGCAGGCATAGGAAATCCCACCATGACATCCTTAAGGGCTTCAGAGAGACCCTTTCTGAATATAGCTGCCAGCGCAGATTCATTCCATTGAGTAAGCACGGACCACTTTCTAAATTTCTGGCAGTATACCTCTATCTCATCCTGAGCCTGACAAAGAGCCAGCAAATTTTTCTCTGCCTGATCCACTGAATTAGGCTCATCGTACAGCAATCCAAGCGCCAGGAAAAACGCATCGATATTACTTAATGCAGGATCTCCTGACGCAAGAGAAAATGCCCAGTCCTGAGGGTCGCCACGCAAAAAAGAAATGACGATCCTAACCTGTTGAACTGGGTCACCAGAGGAGCGAGGTTTCAAAGCCAGAAATAGTTTACAATTATTTTTGAAACTCAGAAATTTAGTTCTATCTCCAAAAAACAAATCTGGAATAGGAATTCTTGGTTCTAACAAAGAATTCTGAACCACAAAATCTTGAATATTTTGAACTCTTGCCGTGAGCTGATCCACACATGAAGACAGACCTTTAATGTCCATTGCTACACCTGTGTCCTGAACCACCCAAATGTCTAGGGGAAAAGAAAGGCAAAACACAGTGCAAAGAAAAAAAAATGGTCTCAGAACTTCTTTTTTCCCTCTATTGAGAATCATTAGCACTTTTGGCTTCCTGTACTGTTGTGATAGGCAATTCAGTATCACAATGGACATAGCGGTCAGAGTACATACAGTGATCTGACAATAACCCAAAATAATAGAACGAGCTCTGAGACGTGGGAACTCTGCAGACCGCAATCCCTAATCCTCTCCAAACAACACTAGAGGCAGCCGTGGATTGCGCCTAACTCTGCCTATGCAACTCGGCACAGCCTGAGAAACTAACTAGCCTGAAGATAGAAAATAAGCCTACCTTGCCTCAGAGAAATACCCCAAAGGAAAAGGCAGCCCCCCACATATAATGACTGTGAGTTAAGATGAAAAGGCAAACGTAGGGATGAAATAGATTCAGCAAAGTGAGGCCCGACTTTCTTAACAGAGCGAGGATAGGAAAGATAACTTTGCGGTCTACACAAAACCCTAAAGAAAACCAAGCAAAGGGGGCAAAAAGACCCTCCGTACCGAACTAACGGCACGGAGGTACACCCTTTGCGTCCCAGAGCTCCCAGCAAAACAATTAGACAAGCTGGACAGAAAAACTAGCAAACAAATAGCAAAGAAGAACTTAGCTATGCAGAGCAGCAGGCCACAGGAATGATCCAGGGAAAAACAAGTCCAACACTGGAACATTGACAGGAAGCATGGATCAAAGCATTAGGTGGAGTTAAGTAGAGAAGCACCTAACGACCTCACCAGATCACCTGAGGGAGGAAACTCAGAAGCCTCAGTATCACTTTCCTCCACAAACGGAAGCTCCCAGAGAGAATCAGCCGAAGTACCACTTGTGACCACAGGAGGGAGCTCTGCAGAATTCACAACACAGGGCACTTCAGATAGTCCTGACCCACAGACGGAACTGTAGCTTCCCCAACACAGTAGCCATGATAGGTTCTGCATAAATGGCCTATGCATGCTCTATTCAGGAAGTCCAGTCCCAGGCTCTTCCAACACATTCCAACACAGACCATCCAGGACTTTATACAGGTCCTTCTCAAAAAATTAGCATATAGTGTTAAATTTCATTATTTACCATAATGTAATGATTACAATTAAACTTTCATATATTATAGATTCATTATCCACCAACTGAAATTTGTCAGGTCTTTTATTGTTTTAATACTGATGATTTTGGCATACAACTCCTGATAACCCAAAAAACCTGTCTCAATAAATTAGCATATCAAGAAAAGGTTCTCTAAACGACCTATTACCCTAATCTTCTGAATCAACTAATTAACTCTAAACACATGCAAAAGATACCTGAGGCTTTTATAAACTCCCTGCCTGGTTCATTACTCAAAACCCCCATCATGGGTAAGACTAGCGACCTGACAGATGTCAAGAAGGCCATCATTGACACCCTCAAGCAAGAGGGTAAGACCCAGAAAGAAATTTCTCAACAAATAGGCTGTTCCCAGAGTGCTGTATCAAGGCACCTCAATGGTAAGTCTGTTGGAAGGAAACAATGTGGCAGAAAACGCTGTACAACGAGAAGAGGAGACTGGACCCTGAGGAAGATTGTGGAGAAGGACCGATTCCAGACCTTGGGGAACCTGAGGAAGCAGTGGACTGAGTCTGGTGTGGAAACATCCAGAGCCACCGTGCACAGGTGCCGCATTCCCCAGGTAAAGCCACTTTTGAACCATAAACAGCGGCAGAGGCGCCTGACCTGGGCTACAGAGAAGCAGCACTGGACTGTTGCTAAGTGGTCCCAAGTACTTTTTTCTAATGAAAGCAAATTTTGCATGTCATTCGGAAATCAAGGTGCCAGAGTCTGGAGGAAGACTGGGGAGAAGGAAATGCCAAAATGCCTGAAGTCCAGTGTCAAGTACCCACAGTCAGTGATGGTGTGGGGTGCCATGTCAGCTGCTGGTGTTGGTCCACTGTGTTTCATCAAGGGCAGGGTCAATGCAGCTAGCTATCAGGAGATTTTGGAGCACTTCATGCTTCCATCAGCTGAAATGCTTTATGGAGATGAAGATTTCATTTTTCAGCACGACCTGGCACCTGCTCACAGTGCCAAAACCACTGGTAAATGGTTTACTGACCATGGTATTACTGTGCTCAATTGGCCTGCCAACTCTCCTGACCTGAACCCCATAGAGAATCTGTGGGATAGTGTGAAGAGAAAGTTGAGAGACGCAAGACCCAACACTCTGGATGAGCTTAAGGCGGCTATTGAAGCATCCTGGGCCTCCATAACATCTCAGCAGTGTCACAGGCTGATTGCCTCCATGCCACGCCGCATTGAAGCAGTCATTTCTGCCAAAGGATTCCCGACCAAGTATTGAGTGCATAACTGAACATTATTATTTGATGGTTTTTTTGTTTGTTATTAAAAAACACTTTTATTTGATTGGATGGGTGAAATATGCTAATTTATTGAGACAGGTTTTTTGGGTGATCAGGAGTTGTATGCCAAAATCATCAGTATTAAAACAATAAAAGACCTGACAAATTTCAGTTGGTGGATAATGAATCTATAATATATGAAAGTTTAATTGTAATCATTACATTATGGTAAATAATGAAATTTAACACTATATGCTAATTTTTTGAGAAGGACCTGTACACTAACCATTCTAGTCCATACACTCTGAACATGTGACCCAAACCCCGGTCACATTATGTACCTGTAACCACCCCCATAGATAGGAGGTGTGTGTGGTTAGCCAGTCCCACCCAGCTCTCCGACTAACCCTGCAAGCCTCCCTTTCAGCTATACAAATACTTGTGGGACTATGGATCCCAGAACAACAATACTACAGGCTTACAGCGCAGACTCCCTGTGCGACACATACCGGCCATTTACAATCATGCCGGACACTATTTCATTATCACTATTACAGATACGCCTCCATGCGTATCCTGAGGAGCACATACAGCGTCCCCTGGCTGTAACATGAGTCGCTGCATCACACCCTATAGTACACAAAACATTTACCAATAGTCTGCAAGATCAGACCATGTTTAGCTTCATATATAATTTAGGGTATAATACAAATATGCACAATATATACTGGTGCTTCTCAAGAAATGTATTGATAAATATTAGTTTTTAAAAAAAGTGTTTTATGTGCATAACATATATTGCTGAAATATTACTACCATATAATAGCCAAATAACAATAAAGATTGTAATACTTGTTTCTTACTGTTGGTTAAAGTTCAGTCAGATAGTGCTGAGTGTGGGGAATGTACTGTGGGGACATCATACTGTGTGTGGGGAATGTACCGTGGGGACATCATACTGTGTGTGGGGAATGTACCGTGGGGACATCATACTGTGTGTGGGGAATGTACCGTGGGGACATCATACTGTGTGTGGGGAATGTACCGTGAGGACATCATACTGAGTGTGGGGAATGTACTGTGGGGACATCATACTGTGTGTGGGGAATGTACCGTGGGGACATCATACTGTGTGTGGGGAATGTACCGTGGGGACGTCATACTGTGTGTGGGGAATGTACCGTGGGGACGTCATACTGTGTGTGGGGAATGTACCGTGGGGACATCATACTGTGTGTGGGGAATGTACCGTGGGGACTTCATACTGTGTGTGGGGAATGTACCGTGGGGACTTCATACTGTGTGTGGGGAATGTACCATGGGGACTTCATACTGTGTGTGGGGAATGTACCGTGGGGACATCATACTGTGTGTGGGGAATGTACCGTGGGGACATCATACTGTGTGGGGGAATGTACCGTGGGGACATCATACTGTGTGTGGGGAATGTACCGTGGGGACATCATACTGTGTGTGGGGATTGTACCGTGGGGACATCATACTGTGTGTGGGGTTTGTGCTGTGAGGACATCATACTATATATGGAGAATGTACCGTGGGGGAATCATGCGGTGTGTGGTGAATGTACTGAGCACATCATACTGTGTGGGGAATGTACTGTGGGGGCATCATACAGTGTGTGAGCAGAGTATACTATGATGACTCTGACATCATACTGTGTGTGAGGGAAGTGTACTGTGGAGATATACTGTTTGTGGGGGAATGTAATGTGTTGACATTATACTGTGTGTGGAGGGAATATACTGTGTGTGGACACCATACTGTGTGGGGGAATGTACTGTGAAGACATCACCCTGTGTGTGGAGGAATGTACTGTGGGAACATGATATTGTGTGGAGGATTGTGCTGTGTGGACATCATATTGTGTGTGGGATGAAATGTATCGTGAGGACATTATATTGTGTGGAGGAATGTATTGTCGGGACATCATACTGTGGTGCGTGCGGGATGTGCTGTGGAGACATCATACTGTGTGAGGGGAAGTGTATTGTGAGGACATCATACTGTGTGTGGGGGAATGTACTGTGTACAGGCATCATACTGTGTGTGGAGGGTATGTACTGTGTGTGGAGGGTATATACTGTGTGTGGAGGGTATATACTGTGTGCGGACATCATACTGTGTGTGGAGGGTATGTACTGTGTGTGGAGGGTATATACTGTGTGTGTGGAGGGTATATACTGTGTGCGGACATCATACTGTGTGTGGGGGAATGCACTGTGGAGACATCATACTGTTTGAGGGGAAGTGTATTGTGAGGGTATATGCTGTGTGTGGAGGGTGTATACTGTATGCAGACATCGTACTGTGTGTGGAGGGTATATACTGTGTGCGGAAGGTATATACTGTGTACATACATCATACTGTGTGTGGAGGGTATATACTGTGTGCGGACATCATACTGTGTGTGGAGGGTATATACTGTGTGTGGAAGGTATATACTGTGTGCGGACATAGTACTGCGTGTGGAGGGTATATACTGTGTGCGGACATCATACTGTGTGTGGAGGGTATATACTGTGTGCGGACATAGTACTGCGTGTGGAGGGTATATACTGTGTGCGGACATCATACTGTGTGTGGAGGGTATATACTGTGTGCAGACATCATACTGTGTGTGGAGGGTATATACTGTGTGCAGACATCATACTGTGTGGAGGGTATATACTGTGTGCATACATCATACTGTGTGTGGAAGGTATATACTGTGTGCAGACATCATACTGTGTGTGGAGGGTATATAGTGTGTGTGGAGGGTATATACTGTGTGCAGACATCATACTGTGTGTGGAAGGTATATACTGTGTTCAGACATCATACTGTGTGGAGGGTATATACTGTGTGTGTGGAGGGTATATACTGTGTGCAAACATCATACTGTGTGTGGAAGGTATATACTGTGTGCAGACATCATACTGTGTGTGGAGGGTATATACTGTGTGTGGAAGGTATATACTGTGTGCAGACATTATACTGTGTGTGGAGGGTATATACTGTATGTGGAGGGTATATACTGTGTGCATACATCATACTGTGTGTGGAGGGTATATACTGTGTGCAGACATCATACTGTGTGTGGAAGGTATATACTGTGTGCAGACATCATACGGTGTGTGGAGGGTATATACTGTGTGCAGACATCATACTGTATGTAGAGGATATATATACTGTGTGCATACATCATACTGTGTGTGGAAGGTATATACTGTGTGCAGACATCATACGGTGTGTGGAGGGTATATACTGTGTGTGGAGGGTATATACTGTGTGCAGACATCATACTGTGTGTAGAGGAAATATACTGTGTGCATACATCATACTGTGTGTGGAGGGTATATACTGTGTGCGGACATAGTACTGCGTGTAGAGGGTATATACTGTGTGCGGACATCATACTGTGTGTGGAGGGTATATACTGTGTGCAGACATCATACTGTGTGTGGAGGGTATATACTGTGTGCAGACATCATACTGTGTGTGGAGGGTGTATACTGTGTGCAGACATCATACTGTGTGTGGGGGGTGTATACTATGTGTGGACATCATATTGTGTGTGGAGGGTATATACTGTGTGCAGACATCATACTGTGTGTGGAGGGTATATACTGTGTGTGGAGGGTATAAGTTGGAAACTTGGGCTGAAAGGTGGCAGATGAGGTTTAACAATGATAAATGTAAGGTTATACACATGGGAAGAAGGAATCAATGTCACCATTACACACTGAATGGGAAACCACTGGGTAAATCTGACAGGGAGAAGGACTTGGGGATCCTAGTTAATGATAAACTTACCTGGAGCAGCCAGTGCCAGGCAGCAGCTGCCAAGGCAAACAGGATCATGGGGTGCATTAAAAGAGGGCTGGATACACATGATGAGAGCATTATACTGCCTCTGTACAAATCCCTAGTTAGACCGCACATGGAGTACTGTGTCCAGTTTTGGGCACCGGTGCTCAGGAAGGATATAATGGAACTAGAGAGAGTACAAAGGAGGGCAACAAAATTAATAAAGGGGATGGGAGAACTACAATACCCAGATAGATTAGCGAAATTAGGATTATTTAGTCTAGAAAAAAGACGACTGAGGGGCGATCAAATAACCATGTATAAGTATATAAGGGGACAATACAAATATCTCGCTGAGGATCTGTTTATACCAAGGAAGGTGACGGGCACAAGGGGGCATTCTTTGCGTCTGGAGGAGAGAAGGTTTTTCCACCAACATAGAAGAGGATTCTTTACTGTTAGGGCAGTGAGAATCTGGAATTGCTTGCCTGAGGAGGTGGTGATGGCGAACTCAGTCGAGGGGTTCAAGAGAGGCCTGGATGTCTTCCTGGAGCAGAACAATATTGTATCATACAATTATTAGGTTCTGTAGAAGGACGTAGATCTGGGGATTTATTATGATGGAATATAGGCTGAACTGGATGGACAAATGTCTTTTTTTGGCCTTACTAACTATGTTACTATGTTACTATGTATATACTGTGCAGACATCATACTGTGTGTGGAGGGTATATACTGTGTGCAGACATCATGCTGTGTGTGGAGAGTATATACTGTGTGTGGAGGGTATATACTGTGTAGACATCATACTGTGTGTGGAGGGTATTGTTGTGAATTCTGTGGCAGAGCTGCCTCCTGTGGTCACAAGTGGTACTTCGGCTGATTCTCTCTGTGAGCTTCCGTTGGTGGAGGAAAGTGGTACTGCGGCTTCTGAGTTTCCTTCCTCAGATGATGTGGTAAAGTCGTTAGGTGCTGCTTCATTTAACTCCACCTAGTGCTTTGATCCTGGCCTCCAGTCAATGTTCTAGTATTGGACCTGTTTCCTCCTGGATCGTTCCTGTGGCCTGCTGCTCTGCATAGCTAAGTTCCGCTTTGCTATTTTGTTTGCTGTTTTTTCTGTCCAGCTTGTCTATTTGTTTTTTCCTGCTGGCTGGAAGCTCTGGGACGCAGAGGGTGTACCTCCGTGCCGTTAGTTCGGTAAGGAGGGTCTTTTTGCCCCCTTTGCGTGGTTTTTGTAGGGTTTTGTGTTGACCGCAAAGTTACCTTTCCTATCCTCGCTCTGTTCAGAAAGTCGGGCCTCACTTTGCTAAATCTATTTCATCTCTACGTTTGTCTTTTCATCTTAACTCACAGTCATTATATGTGGGGGCTGCCTTTTCCTTTGGGGTATTTCTCTGAGGCAAGGTAGGCTTATTTTCTATCTTCAGGTTAGCTAGTTTCTCAGGCTGTGCCGAGTTGCATAGGGAGCGTTAGGCGCAATCCACGGCTGCCTCTAGTGTTGTTGGAGAGGATTAGGGATTGCGGTCAGCAGAGTTCCCACGTCTCAGAGCTCGTTCTATGTTTTTGGGTTATTGTCAGGTCACTGTATGTGTTCTGACCTCTATGTCCATTGTGGTACTGAATTACCTTTCACAACAGTACTGGAGGCCCAAAGTACTAATGATTCTCAATAGAGGGAAAAAAGAAGTTCTGAGACCATTTTTTTTCTTCTCTGCACTGTGTTTTGCCTTTTTTTTCCCCTAGACATTTGGGTGGTTCAGGACACAGGTGTAGCGATGGACATTAAAGCTCTGTCTTCATGTGTGGATCAGCTCACGGCAAGAGTACAAAATATTCAAGACTTTGTGGTTCAGAATTCTATGTTAGAACCGAGAATTCCTATTCCTGATTTGTTTTTTGGAGATAGAACTAAATTTCTGAGTTTCAAAAATAATTGTAAACTATTTCTGGCTTTGAAACCTCGCTCCTTTCTTTTTTACGTGGCGACCCTCAGGACTGGTCATTTTCTCTTGCGTCAGGAGATCCTGCATTAAGTAATATCGATGCATTTTTCCTGGCGCTCGGATTGCTGTACGATGAACCTAATTCAGTGGATCAGGCAGAGAAAAATTTGCTGGCTCTGTGTCAGGGTCAGGATGAGATAGAGGTATATTGTCAGAAATTTAGGAAGTGGTCCGTACTCACTCAATGGAATGAAGGTGCGCTCGCAGCTATTTTCAGAAAAGGTCTCTCTGAAGCCCTTAAGGATGTCATGGTGGGATTTCCTATGCCTGCTGGTCTGAATGAGTCAATGTCTTTGGCCATTCAGATCGGTCGACGCTTGCGTGAGCGTAAATCTGTGCACCATTTGGCGGTATTACCTGAGCTTAAACCTGAGCCTATGCAGTGCGATAGGACTTTAACTAGAGTTGAACGGCAAGAACACAGACGTCAGAATGGGCTGTGTTTCTACTGTGGTGATTCCACTCATGCTATCTCTGATTGTCCTAAGCGCACTAAGCGGTTTGCTAGGTCTGCCACCATTGGTACGGTACAGTCAAAATTTCTTCTGTCCGTTACCTTGATCTGCTCTTTGTCATCGTATTCTGTCATGGCGTTTGTGGATTCAGGCGCTGCCCTGAATTTGATGGACTTGGAGTATGCTAGGCGTTGTGGGTTTTTCTTGGAGCCCTTGCAGTGTCCTATTCCATTGAGAGGAATTGATGCTACGCCTTTGGCCAAGAATAAGCCTCAGTACTGGACCCAGCTGACCATGTGCATGGCTCCTGCACATCAGGAGGTTATTCGCTTTCTGGTGTTGCATAATCTGCATGATGTGGTCGTGTTGGGGTTGCCATGGCTACAAGTCCATAATCCAGTATTAGATTGGAAATCCATGTCTGTGTCCAGCTGCGGTTGTCAGGGGGTACATGGTGATGTCCCATTTCTGACTGTTTCGTCATCCACCCCTTCTGAGGTTCCAGAGTTCTTGTCTGATTACCGGGATGTATTTGATGAGCCCAAGTCCGATACCCTACCTCCGCATAGGGATTGTGATTGTGCTATCGATTTGATTCCTGGTAGTAAATTCCCAAAAGGTCGACTGTTTAATTTATCTGTGCCTGAGCACGCCGCTATGCGGAGTTATGTGAAGGAGTCCTTGGAGAAGGGGCATATTCGCCTGTCATCGTCGCCATTAGGAGCAGGGTTCTTTTTTGTGGCCAAGAAGGATGGTTCGCTGAGACCTTGTATAGATTACCGCCTTCTAAATAAGATCACGGTTAAATTTCAGTACCTCTTGCCGTTGTTATCTGATTTGTTTGCTCGGATTAAGGGGGCTAGTTGGTTCACCAAGATAGATCTTCGTGGTGCGTATAATCTTGTGCGTATTAAGCGAGGCGATGAATGGAAAACTGCATTTAATACGCCCGAGGGCCATTTTGAGTATCTAGTAATGCCATTCGGACTTGCCAATGCTCCATCAGTGTTTCAGTCCTTTATGCATGACATCTTCCGAGAGTACCTGGATAAATTCCTGATTGTGTACTTGGATGACATTTTGATCTTCTCGGATGATTGGGAGTCTCACGTGAAGCAGGTCAGAACGGTGTTTCAGGTCCTGCGTGCTAATTCTTTGTTTGTGAAGGGATCAAAGTGTCTCTTTGGTGTTCAGAAGGTTTCATTTTTGGGGTTCATCTTTTCCCCTTCTACTATCGAGATGGATCCTGTTAAGGTCCAAGCCATCCATGATTGGACTCAGCCGACATCTCTGAAAAGTCTGCAAAAGTTCCTGGGCTTTGCTAATTGTTATCGTCGCTTCATCTGCAATTTTTCTAGCATTGCTAAACCATTGACCGATTTGACCAAGAAGGGTGCTGATGTGGTCAATTGGTCTTCTGCTGCTGTGGAAGCTTTTCAAGAGTTGAAGCGTCGTTTTTCTTCTGCCCCTGTGTTGTGTCAACCAGATGTTTCGCTTCCGTTCCAGGTCGAGGTTGATGCTTCTGAGATTGGAGCAGAGGCTGTTTTGTCGCAGAGAAGTTCTGATTGCTCGGTGATGAAACCATGCGCCTTCTTTTCCAGAAGTTTTCGCCTGCTGAGCGAAATTATGATGTGGGCAATCGAGAGTTGCTGGCCATGAAGTGGGCATTCGAGGAGTGGCGTCATTGGCTTGAAGGAGCTAAGCATCGCGTGGTGGTCTTGACTGATCATAAGAACTTGACTTATCTCGAGTCTGCCAAGCGGTTGAATCCTAGACAGGCTCGTTGGTCGCTGTTTTTTGCCCGTTTTGACTTTGTGATTTCGTACCTTCCGGGTCTAAAAATGTGAAGGCGGATGCTCTGTCTAGGAGTTTTGTGCCCGACTCTCCAGGTTTATCTGAGCCGGCGGGTATCCTCAAAGAGGGAGTAATTGTGTCTGCCATCTCCCCTGATTTGCGGCGGGTGCTGCAAAAATTTCAGGCTAATAAACCTGATCGTTGCCCAGTGGAGAAACTGTTTGTCCCTGATAGGTGGACGAATAAAGTTATCTCTGAGGTTCATTGTTCGGTGTTGGCTGGTCATCCTGGAATCTTTGGTACCAGAGAGTTAGTGGCTAGATCCTTTTGGTGGCCATCTCTGTCGCGGGATGTGCGTACTTTTGTGCAGTCCTGTGGGATTTGTGCTCGGGCTAAGCACTGCTGTTCTCGTGCCAGTGGGTTGCTTTTGCCCTTGCCGGTCCCGAAGAGGCCTTGGACACATATCTCTATGGATTTTATTTTAGATCTTCCCGTCTCTCAAAAGATGTCAGTCATTTGGGTGGTCTGTGATCGCTTCTCTAAGATGGTCCATTTGGTACCCTTGTCTAAATTACCTTCCTCCTCTGATTTGGTGCCATTGTTCTTCCAGCATGTGGTTCGTTTACATGGCATTCCAGAGAATATCGTTTCTGACAGAGGTTCCCAGTTTGTTTCAAGGTTTTGGCGAGCCTTTTGTGCTAGGATGGGCATTGACTTGTCTTTTTCCTCGGCTTTCCATCCTCAGACTAATGGCCAGACCGAACGAACCAATCAGACATTGGAAACATATCTGAGATGCTTTGTTTCTGCTGATCAGGATGACTGGGTGTCCTTTTTGCCTTTGGCTGAGTTCGCCCTTAATAATCGGGCCAGCTCGGCTACCTTGGTTTCGCCGTTTTTCTGCAACTCTGGGTTCCATCCTCGTTTCTCTTCAGGGCAGATTGAGTCTTCGGACTGTCCTGGTGTGGATACTGTGGTGGACAGGTTGCAGCAGATTTGGACTCATGTAGTGGACAATTTGACCTTGTCCCAGGAGAAGGCTCAACGTTTTGCTAATCGCAGATGCTGTGTGGGTCCCCGACTTCGTGTTGGGGATTTGGTTTGGTTATCTTCTCGTCATATTCCTATGCAACTCGGCACAGCCTGAGAAACTAGCTAGCCTGAAGATAGAAAATAAGCCTACCTTGCATCAGAGAAATACCCCAAAGGAAAAGGCAGCCCCCACATATAATGACTGTGAGTTAAGATGAAAAGACAAACGTAGAGATGAAATAGATTTAGCAAAGTGAGGCCCGACTTTCTGAACAGAGCGAGGATAGGAAAGGTAACTTTGCGGTCAACACAAAACCCTACAAAAAACCACGCAAAGGGGGCTAAAAGACCCTCCGTACCGAACTAACGGCACGGAGGTACACCCTCTGCGTCCCAGAGCTTCCAGCAAGCAAGAAAAAACAAATAGCAAGCTGGACAGAAAAAAACAGCAATCAAAATAGCAAAAGCAGAACTTAGCTATGCAGAGCAGCAGGCCACAGGAACGATCCAGGAGGAAACAGGTCCAATACTAGAACATTGACTGGAGGCCAGGATCAAAGCACTAGGTGGAGTTAAATAGAGCAGCACCTAACGACATCACCACATCACCTGAGGAAGGAAACTCAGAAGCCGCAGCACCACTCTCCTCCACCAACGGAAGCTCACAGAGAGAATCAGCCGAAGTACCACTTGTGACCACAGGAGGGAGCTCTGCCACAGAATTCACAACAGGGTATATACTGTGTGCAGACATCGTACTGTGTGTGGAGGGTATATACTGTGTGTGGATATCATACTGTGTGTGGAAGGTATATATTGTATGTGGAGGGTATATACTGTATGTGGAAGGTATATACTGTGTGTGGAGGGTATATACTGTGTGTGGAGGGTATATACTGTGTGCGGACATCATACTGTGTGTGGAGGGTATATACTGTGTGTGGAGGGTGTATACTATGTGTGGACATCATACTGTGTGTGGGGGGTTTATGCTGTGTGCAGACATCATACTGTGTGTGGAGGGTATATACTGTGTGGAGGGTATATACTGTGTGTGGAGGGTATATACTGTGTGTGGAGTTTATATACTGTGTGTGGAGGGTATATACTGCGTGTGGAGGGTGTATACTATGTGTGGACATCATACTGTGTGTGGGGGGTTTATGCTGTGTGCAGGCATCATACTGTGTGTGGAGGGTATATACTGTGTGGAGGGTATATACTGTGTACAGACATCATACAAGATTCAAAGAAGCTTTATTGGCAGGACCAAATACACATCAGTTTTGCCAAAGCAAGTGTATAAAGGCAATGGGGATAGGGACTGTGGGGATGTTGGGTAGGAGCTGTAGGGAAGGTGGATGGGGGAAGATGCAGGGTAGGGGCTATAGTCCATAGCATAGGGGAGGTGGATGGTGGCAGATCCAGGGTAGGGGCTATAGTCCATAGCATAGGGGAGGTGGATGGGGGCAGATCCAGGGTAGGGGCTATAGTCCATAGCATAGGGGAGGTGGATGGGGGCAGATCCAGGGTAGGGGCTATAATCCATGGCATAGGGGAGGTGGATGGTGGCAGATCCAGGGTAGGGGCTATAGTCCATAGCATAGGGTAGGTGGATGGGGGCAGATCCAGGGTAGGGGCTATAGTCCATAGCATAGGGGAGGTGGATGGGGGCAGATCCAGGGTAGGGGCTATAATCCATGGCATAGGGGAGGTGGATGGGGGCAGATCTAGGGTAGGGGCTATAGTCCAAGGCATAGGGAAGGTGGATGCGGGCAGATCCATTGTGGGGGCTATAGTCCATGACATAGGGAAGGTGGATGGGGGCAGATTAAGGGTGGGGCTATAGTCCATGGCATATTGAAGGTGGATGGGGGCAGATCCATTGTGGGGGCTATAGTCCATGGCATAGGGGAGGTGGGTGGTGGCAGATCCAGGCTGGGGGCTTCAGTCCATGGCATAGGGGAGGTGGATGGGGCAGATCCATTGTGGGAGCTATAGTCCATGGCATAGGGGAGGTGGATGGGGCAGATCCATTGTGGGGGCTATAGTCCATGGCATCATAGTTCTCTTTCTCGCAGTCTATGACATTCGCTCCCATACCGCGCTGCTATCTCCACCGCTCTCTCTTCTTCTCCCAGCAGGATATATGTTTTCTCTTCCTCCTTCATGGTGATGAAGTCCGGGAAGAGATGTGAGAGTCTCTTGAAGTGAGTGTCCCTCACTGCTGAGTATTTGGAGCAGTGTAGCAGGAAATGGGTTTCGTCCTCTATGGCCTCCTGATCACAGTGTTGGCACAGTCTTTCCTCCCTGGGCTTGTAGTTCTGCCTGTGTCGGCCACATTCGATGGCCAGACTGTGGGCACTGAGTCTATATCGGCTTAGGATCTTGCGATCTCTGGGGTCCAGGCGTTTCTCCAGATATGGCGCCAGTCTGTAGTCTCTCTGTAGACTCCGGTACATGATCAGTTTCTGTGAGATGATGATATCATTCTTCCAGTCACTGACATACCTCTCCTGGCCTTCGTCTGCCATCTTCCTGATTCCGGCTTTTGTCAGGTTGTTGTGATTGGTGTTCTGGTCTGGTTGGGTTTGGCTGGGTTGTTCCGAGGGTTCTGGTTTTTCTGTTTCACCTACATGTATCAGGGCTTTATGGTGATGGGAGCTTGGATTGCTCCTATGCAGTTGAGCCCGGAATGACAGCGCCCTCTTTAGAACTATTAGGTGCAGAGGGAATCTGCCCAGCTCGGCCCGACAAGCACTGTTGGAGGTGCTCCGATGGACCTGGAGAAGGTGCTTGCAGAATTCCAGGTGGAATATTTCTGTTGGACTGGAATCCCACCTTGACCAGTCTGGGTAGGTGTGAGGACCCCAGACTTCGCTGCCATACAGGAGGATTGGGGCGATGATGGAGTCGAAGATTTTTAGCCAGACCCTCACTGGTGGCTTCAGATGGTAGAGTTTCCTTTGGATGGCGTAGAAGGTTTTGCAGGCCTTGTCTTTCAGGGTCTCTATGGCTTGTTTGAAGCTCCCTGACAGGTGAATCTCTAGGCCCAGGTAGGTATATTTGTCCGTTCCTGTGGGGTCGCAGTTGTTGAGGACAAATGATGGGTGCTGGTCTGATCTTCTCTTTCTCTTCTGGAACACCATGGTGTTGGTTTTCTTTAGGTTGACCGGTAGAGCCCAGGTGGAGCTGAATTTCTCTAGGATTTTCATCATACTGTGTGTGGAGGGTATATACTGTGTGCGAACATCATACTGTGTGTGGGGGGTATATACTGTGTGTGGACATCATACTCTGTGGAGGGTATATACTGTGTGTGGAGTTTATATACTGTGTGCGGAGTTTATATACTGTGTGCAGACATCGTACTGTGTGTGGAGGGTATATACTGTATGTGGAGGGTATATACTGTGTGTGAACATATCATACTGTGTGTGAAGGGTATATACTGTATGTGGAGGGTATATACTGTGTGCAGACATCGTACTGTGTGTGGAGGGTATATACTGTGTGTGGAGGGTATATACTGTGTGTGGAGGGTATATACTGTATGTGGAGGGTATATACTGTGTGCAGACATCGTACTGTGTGTGTAGGGTATATACTGTGTGTGGAGGGTATATACTGTGTGTGGAGGGTATATACTGTATGTGGAGGGTATATACTGTGCAGACGTCATACTGTGTGTAGAGGGTATATACTGTGTGTGGACATCATTCTGTGCGTGGATGGTATATACTGGGTGTGTAGGGCATATACTGTATGTGGAGGGTATATACTGTGTAGAGAGTATATACTGTGCGCGGAGGGTATATACTGTGTGCGGAGGGTATATACTGTGTGCGGAGGGTATATACTGTATGCGGAGAGTATATACTGTGTGGAGGGTATATACTGTGTGTGGAGGGTATATACTGTGTGTAGAGGATATATACTGTGTGTAGAGGATATATACTGTGTGGAGGGTATATACTGTGTGTGGAGGGTATATACTATATATATACTGTGTGTAGAGAGTATATACTGTGTGCGGAGGGTATATACTGTGTGCGGAGGGTATATACTGTGTGTAGAGGGTATATACTATGTGTGGAGGGTATATACTGTGTGTGGGGGTATATACTGTGTGCGGACATCATACTGTGTGTGGAGGGTATATACTGTGTGTGGAGGATATATACTGTGTGTAGAGAGTATATACTGTGTGTGGAGGGTATATACTGTGTGTGGAGGGTATATACTGTGTGTGGAGGGTATATACTGTGTGTGGAGAATATATATACTGTGTGTAGAGAGTATATACTGTGTGCGGAGAGTATATACTGTGTGCGGACATCGTCCTGTGTTGGGGAATGTACTGTGGAGACATCAGAGTAAAGTACTGTTGCGACTTCTTAGTGTGCGTGTGGATTGTATTGTAGGGACATAATACAGTGTGTGAAGGAATGTACTGTCGGAACATCATTATGTTGGGGGGAATGCATGGAATGGATATAACTATGTTGAGGGTACGTTGGGGGCCATGAAAATTATACTGTACTGTGTGGGAACACTAATGGGGTTCACTAGGATCAATAAATCTGTGTGGGCAAAAAGAAAGGACTGAGAAAAGTTAGGAAAGTGATTAGCTGTAGCAGAAATTACAGCATTTTCTTTGCTGTTTTTTTTAAAGTTGGGAGGTATGAGATAGGGCACATTTGCTATCACTCAGTTAAATGCACGGTTACATTAATTACCAGTAGATGGCAACATTAGCTTTTCTGAGTTATATGTTAGGGAAATGGAAAACAAGTCTGACGTGGCAATTAAGGTTAAATAACATAAAGTAAAGTGTAGTGGTATTTTCCATGGCAATCAATTAGATATCAAATTGTCTCTTTAAAAAAATGGCATAAAGCATCCAAGAATCCATAACAGGCAGCATGAGTGAGTACATTGTCTATTATATAGTGAATCTGAGTTACCGTCACACACGTGGATCGTGGACCCCTGTGCTTCGGTCCGGGCTTACCATTGGAGGGGCATGGCTAAGTGGCCACCTGGTTTTTGCTTCTGATGGTGGAGTTAGGATCGAGCTACAGGTGGCCGCCAAGTAAAGCTATGTGCACACGCTGCTGATTTTGCTGCTGATCCGCAGCGTTTTCGCAGTTTCCCATAAGTTTACATTACAATGTAAACCTATGGGAAGCAGAAAACACTGTGTACATGCTGCGGAAAAAAACACGTGGAAACGCAGCGGTTTACAATCCGCAGCATGTCACTACTTTCTGCGGATTCCGCAGCGGTTTTTACACCTGCTCCGATAGGAAACCACAGTTGTAAAACCGCAGTGAAATCCGCAAAAAAACCCACGGTATATCTGCGGTAAATCTGCAGCAAAAACGCAGCGTTTTTGCTCTGCAGATTTATCAAATCCACTGCAGAAAAATCCGCAGGGACCATTCTACGTGTGCACATACCCTAATACTCCAAGTGCAGTCCCTAGTACTGCAGCAGCAGACTCCAGGGGTCAGGATCGCAGACACACACGTAGGCCGGCCTCACACTCAGCGTATAAAAATACGGTCCATTATTTACGGCCGTAATACGTAGAAAAGTCCCCAAAATAGTGATCCGTATGTCATCCGTAGGCAGGGTGTGTCAGCGTATTTTGCGCATGGCATCCTTCGTATGTAATCCGTATGGCATCCGTACTGCGAGATTTTCTCGCAGGCTTGCAAAACCGACATATGGACATACAATGGATCCATGGGCTCAAATAATCGTAAAAACATATATACTATCTATATATATATATTGTAGGGATTTCACTCACTCAGCTGCGACGGCTGACACTCAGGAGACGTGTTCCTTTAAAGTTCACTGGGTTTATTTCTTCATAAACCATGTGGCAAACAACAGAAAACAAATAGCCTTTGGTTCAGGTAAAGAAAAACAAGTGTCCAGTTCATCCGGCTCAGTCCTGAAGCCGTAACACACTCAGGAGGGTTTCACCTCCACACATACCTCTCTGTGTTAAGCATTAGGCTTTCTTTTATATGTCTAACCACACCCAGAACCCATCACATGACCAGACATGTGGTTGTGACATCACCACAGGTCCTGAAACACATATAGGTAGCCATGGTTACATCACAGCAACAAGCTATCTATAAGACACATATCTCCCATCGATTAGACATCCTTTAGCCACGCTACATACCTCCCCCCTCTGCCTAAAGCCGTGGGGCTTGGCACTTTCTCCCACTAGACATAGGATTCTTGACAGGGCATCAGCATTACCGTGCAGCTTTCCGGCCCTATGTTCCACATGGAAACAGAAGTCCTGCAGGGCTAAGAACCAACGGGTGACCCTAGCATTTCTACCCTTCGTTTCCCTCATCCAAGTGGGGCATGGTCGGATATCAGTCTAAATTTACGCCCCAGCAAATAGTACTGTAATGTGTCGACTGCCCATTTTATGGCCAAGCACTCCTTTTCAACGACTGAGTAGTTCTTTTCAGACGAGGACAGCTTCCTACTCAGATAGAGAACAGGATGCTCCTCTCCATGTAGTTCTTGGGAAAGGACTGCTCCCACCCCAACATCTGAGGCATCTGTCTGAAGAATAAACTCTTTCTTGAAGTTTGGGGCCATCAGAACGGGTTGCTTACATAAAGCCTCTTTCATTTCTTGGAAGGCTGAATCTGTTTCTTCGGACCACTTAACCATTACTGATTTTGTCCCTTTTAGCAGGTCAGTCAGAGGCGCCGCCATTGTGGCGAAGTTTGGGATGAACCTCCTGTAATATCCCACGATTCCCAGGAAGGCTTTAACTTGCTTCTTGGAAACTGGTTTTGGCCATGTTTGAATTGCCTCCACTTTACTGATTTGGGGTTTTATTTCTCCATGACCCACTATGTATCCAAGGTACTTAGCTTCTTCTTTACCCAATGCACACTTCTTCGGGTTTATTGTAAATCCGGCCTCTCTTATAGCATCCAACACCGCTTGGACTTTCTCCAGATGACTCTCCCAGTCCGGGCTAAAGATGACGATATCATCTAGGTACGCAGCAGCGTATGCCTTGTGGGGTGCAAGGACTCTATCCATAGCCCTTTGGAAGGTGGCCGGAGCTCCCTGTAGGCCAAATGGCATCCGGACATACTGGAAGCATCCATCTGGTGTAGAAAACGCCGTCTTCTCCTTGGCTTCCTGTGCCATGGGGATCTGCCAATACCCCTTCGTCAAATCCAAGGTGGTTATGTACCTGGCGGGCCCAAGCCTTTCGATGAGCTCATCAACTCGGGGCATGGGATATGCGTCGAACTTGGAGACCTCATTCAACTTCCTATAGTCGTTGCAAAATCTCCACTCCCCATCAGGTTTTGGGACCAGGACAATTGGGCTCGACCAACCGCTCTTGGATTCCTCAATGACTCCAAGCTTCAACATACGCTCCACTTCCCTGGAGACTATTTCTCGACGGGCCTCAGGAATTCTATAGGGCTTCACGTTGACGCGCACATGGGGCTCTGTCAGGACCTCATGCTCTATGACCTTCGTGTACCCAGGCAACTCGGAAAACAGGTCCCTGTTTTTCTGGAGTAACTCCCGGCATTGCTGTTTCTGAGACTCCGATAGCGTCTCCGCTATAGTAACCGCTCCAACCTCATCTTCTGGGTTGCTTAACAACGATGGAGTTACTGTCGGCTCTCTATCTTGCCACGGCTTGATAAGGTTGACATGGTATACTTGGAATGGTTTCCGTCTTCCTGGTTGGTGAATTTTATAGTTTACTTCACCAAGTTTCTCGACAACCTCATATGGCCCTTGCCATTTGGCCAAGAACTTGCTTTCCACTGTCGGAACTAACACAAGAACTCGGTCTCCCGGATTGAATTGCCTCACTCTTGCAGACCGGTTGTAGACCCTGGCCTGAGCTTCTTGTGCTTGGAGAAGGTGTTCTTTCACGATAGGCATCACCTTTGCAATCCTCTGCTGCATCAGGGCCACATGCTCAATGACGCTTCTGTGGGGCGTGACTTCGGCTTCCCAGGTTTCCTTGGCTATATCCAGGAGTCCTCGTGGATGTCGGCCATACAGAAGCTCAAACGGTGAGAAACCTGTGGAGGCCTGTGGAACTTCACGAATGGAAAACATCAAATAGGGTAAGAGACAATCCCAGTCTCTACCGTCTTTCTCTATAGCTTTTCTCAGCATGCTCTTCAGTGTCTTGTTAAATCTCTCAACAAGGCCATCTGACTGGGGATGGTACACCGAGGTTCTCAACTGGGAGATTTTCAGGGCTTTGCATAGTTCCCTCATCACCTTGCTCATGAAAGGTGTCCCCTGGTCAGTCAGGATCTCCTTCGGCAGACCTGTCCGGGAAAAGACATGGACCAACTCGCGAGCTATACTCTTTGAAGAAGAATTTCTCAAGGGAATTGCCTCAGGATAGCGTGTGGCGTAGTCCAGGATGACTAATATATACTGATGGCCCCGGGCTGATTTAACTAAGGGACCGACCAAGTCCATGGCAATTCTCTCGAATGGCACCTCAATAATGGGCAGTGGCACAAGGGGGTTCCGGAAATGAGGAGTGGGAGCAGTTAGCTGACATGTAGGGCAGGACCTGCAATAGTTCACTATTTCCCGGTGGCACCCAGGCCAATAGAACCTCTGCACAACCCGTTCCTGCGTTTTTTCCACCCCTAGGTGTCCACCCAAGATGTGTGAATGGGCCATGTCCAACACCTTCCGTCTATATGGACCCGGCACTACCAACTGCTCTACCAACTCCTCCCTTATTTTCGTGACCCGGTACAACAACTCCCTGCTCATTAGAAAATGGGGAAATCTTGTGTCTGCCCCCGGCTCCTGTACCACCCCGTCAATAACTGTGACATTATTAAAGGCTTCCCTCAGAGTGGGGTCCCTATGTTGGGCAGTCCCAAAATTTTCACCGGATACCTCTAACTCCAGAATGTCAGATGCAGGGGACACTTCCTCCTCATCTCCAGCCAGGACACAAAAAGGAAATCTGTCTGACTCTGGGTGTGGCACCACCCTTCCCGGGTTCACTGGTTCCCTACTCTTGCTAGGGAGCTCAGAACCTTTCCCCCACAAATCCCAAAACAAACAGAAATCCCGGCCAATAATTATAGGGTGCAACAAGTCCTGAACGACGCCGACTATGTGGGACTCCGTGCCACATGTCGTTTCAATGTTCACACTGGCCACAGGGTAGTCCTTTGCATCACCATGTATGCACCGCACTCCGACCTTCTTTCCCGGGAGCAGGTGGAGAGGAAAAGTGGCCCTCACCAGGGTCACTAGGCTCCCCGAGTCTAACAGTGCCGTTACTGCTTGACCGTTCACCTTCACGGGACATGCTTGAGGTCCCTCGTTGGGCGGAGAGTTCACACTGCAAGCTGGATACGCATAGTACGAACAACGGCGTCCCATGCTGCAGTCCATCTGCTCAGTGGTTTGGGAACAACGGGCAGCTATATGTCCTGGCTTGTGGCACCTCCAACAAATAATATCACCCGTGGGGACCTTGGGCACCACCTCCCCCGCCCTTTGTGACCTTGGACGCACCACCCCTTTTTGGGACTCAGCTGCCTTCTGGGATCCCCAGTACGGCATGGGCTGCCTCCCGAAGGAGCCTTCCAACCCTTGGTACCTCTCAACCAGTCCGATCAGCTCGTCGGCATTCTGGGGATCACCCTGGGCAACCCAAGACTGTATAGGCCTCGGGAGGGAATGGACAAACCGATCCATCATCACCCGTTCTACCATCTGTGCAGGCGCAGAGGACTCTGGCTGCAGCCATTTCTGGACCAGGTGCAACAGATCAAACATTTGGGAACGAGGTGGTTTGTCCCGGTGATAGCCCCAGGAGTGAACTCGCTGTGCCCTGACAGTCAGTGTCACCCCCAAACGTGCGAGAATCTCGGCTTTCAATTTGTGATACTCTTTGGCATCCTGCAAGGTCAAATCATAGTACGCCTTCTGGGGTTCTCCCGTCAGGTATGGCGCAAGTACCTCTGCCCACTGCTCTGGCGGAAGTTTTTCCCTCTCAGCGACCCTCTCAAACACCGTCAGGAAGGCCTCAACATCATCCCCGGGAGTCATTTTCTGCAATGCGCGTCTTACCGTTTTCCGGACGTGGGTGTCATCAGCCAAACCTGGGGTTGGGGCGCTCGCCTTGCCCTGGATGGCGGTTGCCAGAAGCTGCATCTACTGCTGATGCTCCTGCTGGCTCTGCTGCATCTGCTGCCGTTGCTCCTGCTGGCTCTGCTGCATCTGCTGCTGGCTCTGTTGTAACTGCTGCCGTTGCTCCTGCTGGCTTTGTTGCATCTGCTGCCGTTGCTCCTGCTGGCTCTGTTGTATCTGCTGCATCAACAGCCTGTTGGTCTCTTGCTGCCTTTGCTCCTGCTGGCTCTGCCTTTTCTCCTGCTGTGACTGCATCTGGACCAATTGTTTCAGCAGGTCCTCCATTTTCTCCGGCAGTGCTTGCTGGCTTGCAACAGCCTTGACCCAGGACATTCAAAATAAACTCACGTCTCCGCTGGGAACGCTGCCCGCATTCTCCACCAATTGTAGGGATTTCACTCACTCAGCTGCGACGGCTGACACTCAGGAGACGTGTTCCTTTAAAGTTCACTGGGTTTATTGCTTCATAAACCATGTGGCAAACAACAGAAAACAAATAGCCTTTGGTTCAGGTAAAGAAAAACAAGTGTCCAGTTCATCCGGCTCAGTCCTGAAGCCGTAACACACTCAGGAGGGTTTCACCTCCACATATACCTCTCTGTGTTAAGCATTAGGCTTTCTTTTATATGTCTAACCACACCCAGAACCCATCACATGACCAGACATGTGGTTGTGACATCACCACAGGTCCTGAAACACATATAGGTAGCCATGGTTACATCACAGCAACAAGCTATCTATAAGACACATATCTCCCATCGATTAGACATCCTTTAGCCACGCTACAATATATATACAGTGGGGCAAAAAAGTATTTAGTCAGTCAGCAATAGTGCAAGTTCCACCACTTAAAAAGATGAGAGGCGTCTGTAATTTACATCATAGGTAGACCTCAACTATGGGAGACAAACTGAGAAAAAAAAATCCAGAAAATCACATTGGTTTTTTTTTTTACATTTTATTTGCATATTATGGTGGAAAATAAGTATTTGGTCAGAAACAAACAATCAAGATTTCTGGCTCTCACAGACCTGTAACTTCTTCTTTAAGAGTCTCCTCTTTCCTCCACTCATTACCTGTAGTAATGGCACCTGTTTAAACTTGTTATCAGTATAAAAAGACACCTGTGCACACCCTCAAACAGTCTGACTCCAAACTCCACTATGGTGAAGACCAAAGAGCTGTCAAAGGACACCAGAAATAAAATTGTAGCCCTGCACCAGGCTGGGAAGACTGAATCTGCAATAGCCAACCAGCTTGGAGTGAAGAAATCAACAGTGGGAGCAATAATTAGAAAATGGAAGACATACAACGCCACTGATAATCTCCCTCGATCTGGGGCTCCACGCAAAATCCCACCCCGTGGGGTCAGAATGATCACAAGAACGGTGAGCAAAAATCCCAGAACCACGCGGGGGGACCTAGTGAATGAACTGCAGAGAGCTGGGACCAATGTAACAAGGCCTACCATAAGTAACACACTACGCCACCATGGACTCAGATCCTGCAGTGCCAGACGTGTCCTACTGCTTAAGCCAGTACATGTCCGGGCCCATCTGAAGTTTGCTAGAGAGCATTTGGATGATCCAGAGGAGTTTTTGGAGAATGTCCTATGGTCTGATGAAACCAAACTGGAACTGTTTGGTAGAAACACAACTTGTCGTGTTTGGAGGAAAACGAATACTGAGTTGCATCCATCAAGCACCATACCTACTGTAAAGCATGGTGGTGGAAACATCATGCTTTGGGGTTGTTTCTCTGCAAAGGGGCCAGGACAACTGATCCGGGTACATGAAAGAATGAATGGGGCCATGTATCGTGAGATTTTGAGTGCAAACCTCCTTCCATCAGCAAGGGCATTGAAGATGAAACGTGGCTGGGTCTTTCAACATGACAATGATCCAAAGCACACCGCCAGGACAACGAAGCAGTGGCTTCGTAAGAAGCATTTCAAGGTCCTGGAGTGGCCTAGCCAGTCTCCAGATCTCAACCCTATAGAAAACCTTTGGAGGGAGTTGAAAGTCCGTGTTGCCAAGCGAAAAGCCAAAAACATCACTGCTCTAGAGGAGATCTGCATGGAGGAATGGGCCAACATACCAACAACAGTGTGTGGCAACCTTGTGAAGACTTACAGAAAACGTTTGACCTCTGTCATTGCCAACAAAGGATATATTACAAAGTATTGAGATGAAATTTTGTTTCTGACCAAATACTTATTTTCCACCATAATATGCAAATAAAATGTTAAAAAAACAGACAATGTGATTTTCTGGAATTTTTTTTCTCAGTTTGTCTCCCATAGTTGAGGTCTACCTATGATGTAAATTACAGACGCCTCTCATCTTTTTAAGTGGTGGAACTTGCACTATTGCTGACTGACTAAATACTTTTTTGCCCCACTGTATATATATAGTAACATAGTAACATAGTTAGTAAGACCGAAAAAAGACATTTGTCCATCCAGTTCAGCCTATATTCCATCATAATAAATCCCCAGATCTACGTCCTTCTACAGAACCTAATAATTGTATGATACAATATTGTTCTGCTCCAGGAAGACATCCAGGCCTCTCTTGAACCCCTCGACTGAGTTCGCCATCACCACCTCCTCAGGCAAGCAATTCCAGATTCTCACTGCCCTAACAGTAAAGAATCCTCTTCTATGTTGGTGGAAAAACCTTCTCTCCTCCAGACGCAAAGAATGCCCCCTTGTGCCCGTCATCTTCCTTGGTATAAACAGATCCTCAGCGAGATATTTGTATTGTCCCCTTATATACTTATACATGGTTATTAGATCGCCCCTCAGTCGTCTTTTTTCTAGACTAAATAATCCTAATTTCGCTAATCTATCTGGGTATTGTAGTTCTCCCATCCCCTTTATTAATTTTGTTGCCCTCCTTTGTACTCTCTCTAGTTCCATTATATCCTTCCTGAGCACCGGTGCCCAAAACTGGACACAGTACTCCATGTGCGGTCTAACTAGGGATTTGTACAGAGGCAGTATAATGCTCTCATCATGTGTATCCAGACCTCTTTTAATGCACCCCATGATCCTGTTTGCCTTGGCAGCTGCTGCCTGGCACTGGCTGCTCCAGGTAAGTTTATCATTAACTAGGATCCCCAAGTCCTTCTCCCTGTCAGATTTACCCAGTGGTTTCCCGTTCAGTGTGTAATGGTGATATTGATTCCCTCTTCCCATGTGTATAACCTTACATTTATCATTGTTAAACCTCATCTGCCACCTTTCAGCCCAAGTTTCCAACTTATCCAGATCCATCTGTAGCAGAATACTATCTTCTCTTGTATTAACTGCTTTACATAGTTTTGTATCATCTGCAAATATCGATATTTTACTGTGTAAACCTTCTACCAGATCATTAATGAATATGTTGAAGAGAACAGGTCCCAATACTGACCCCTGCGGTACCCCACTGGTCACAGCGACCCAGTTAGAGACTATACCATTTATAACCACCCTCTGCTTTCTATTACTAAGCCAGTTACTAACCCATTTACACACATTTTCCCCCAGACCAAGCATTCTCATTTTGTGTACCAACCTCTTGTGCGGCACGGTATCAAACGCTTTGGAAAAATCGAGATATACCACGTCCAATGACTCACCGTGGTCCAGTCTATAGCTTACCTCTTCATAAAAACTGATTAGATTGGTTTGACAGGAGCGATTTCTCATAAACCCATGCTGATATGGAGTTAAACAGTTATTCTCATTGAGATAATCCAGAATAACATCCCTCAGAAACCCTTCAAATATTTTACCAACAATAGAGGTTAGACTTACTGGCCTATAATTTCCAGGTTCACTTTTAGAGCCCTTTTTGAATATTGGCACCACATTTGCTATGCGCCAGTCCTGCGGAACAGACCCTGTCGCTATAGAGTCCGTAAAAATAAGAAATAATGGTTTATCTATTACATTACTTAGTTCTCTTAGTACTCGTGGGTGTATGCCATCCGGACCCGGAGATTTATCTATTTTAATCTTATTTAGCCGGTTTCGCACCTCTTCTTGGGTTAGATTGGTGACCCTTAATATAGGGTTTTCATTGTTTCTTGGGATTTCACCTAGCATTTCATTTTCCACCGTGAATACCGTGGAGAAGAAGGTGTTTAATATGTTAGCTTTTTCCTCGTCATCTACAACCATTCTTTCCTCACTATTTTTTAACGGGCCTACATTTTCAGTTTTTATTCTTTTACTATTGATATAGTTGAAGAACAGTTTGGGATTAGTTTTACTCTCCTTAGCAATGTGCTTCTCTGTTTCCTTTTTGGCAGCTTTAATTAGTTTTTTAGATAAAGTATTTTTCTCCCTATAGTTTTTTAGAGCTTCAATGGTGCCATCCTGCTTTAGTAGTGCAAATGCTTTCTTTTTACTGTTAATTGCCTGTCTTACTTCTTCGTTTAGCCACATTGGGTTTTTCCTATTTCTAGTCCTTTTATTCCCACAAGGTATAAACCGCTTACACTGCCTATTTAGGATGTTCTTAAACATTTCCCATTTATTATCTGTATTCTCATTTCTGAGGATATTGTCCCAGTCTACCAGATTAAGGGCATCTCTAAGCTGTTCAAACTTTGCCTTCCTAAAGTTCAATGTTTTTGTGACTCCCTGACAAGTCCCCCTAGTGAAAGACAGGTGAAACTGCACAATATTGTGGTCGCTATTTCCTAAATGCCCAACCACCTGCAGATTTGTTATTCTGTCAGGTCTATTAGATAGTATTAGGTCTAAAAGTGCTGCTCCTCTGGTTGGATTCTGCACCAATTGTGAAAGATAATTTTTCTTGGTTATTAGCAGAAACCTGTTGCCTTTATGGGTTTCACAGGTTTCTGTTTCCCAGTTAATATCCGGGTAGTTAAAGTCCCCCATAACCAGGACCTCATTATGGGTTGCAGCTTCATCTATCTGCTTTAGAAGTAGACTTTCCATGCTTTCTGTTATATTTGGGGGTTTGTAACAGACCCCAATGAGAATTTTGTTACCATTTTTCCCTCCATGAATTTCAACCCATATGGACTCGACATCCTCATTCCCTTCGCTAATATCCTCCCTTAAAGTGGACTTTAGACAAGACTTTACATAGAGACAAACCCCTCCTCCTCTCCGATTTTTACGATCCTTTCTAAACAGACTGTAACCCTGTAAGTTAACTGCCCAGTCATAGCTTTCATCTAACCATGTCTCGGTTATTCCCACTATGTCAAAGTTACCTGTAGATATTTCTGCTTCTAGTTCTTCCATCTTGTTTGTCAGGCTTCTGGCGTTTGCGAGCATGCAGTTTAGAGGATTTTTTTTTGTTCCAATCTCCTCACTGTGGATTGTTTTAGAAATGTTCTTACCTCCCTTCTGAGTATGTTTTCCTGGGTTGTCTTTGTTCGAGTCTCACATATATATATATATATATATATATATATATATATATATATATATATATATATATATATATATATATATATATTTTAATATATCATACAGCGCTAGATAGCTTAAAAGCCGGTAATTCAATTGCCAGCTTTTCCTATCTCCTTCTCAAACCCGACAGGATATGCAACATGGTTTACAGACAGTAAACCATCTCATATCCCTTCTTTTATTACATATTCCTCTTTAGTAATGTTAGAAGTGTGTGTGTGTAAGATTTGGTGTCTCTAGCTATTAAATTAAAGGGTTAAATCGCGGAAAAAATTGGTGTGGGCTCCCGCGCAATTTTCTCCGCCAGAATGGTAAAGCCAGTGACTGAGGGCAGATATTAATAGCCTGGAAGAGGGTCCACGGTTATTGCCCCCCCCCCCCAAAAAAAAAACATCTGCCCCCAGCCACCCCAGAAAAGGCACATCTGGAAAATGCGCCTATTCTGGCAGTTGGACACTCTCTTTTCATTCCCGTGTAGCAGTGGGATATGGGGTAATGAAGGGTTAATGTCAAATTGCTATTGTAAGGTGACATTAAGCCAGATTAATAATGGAGAGGCATCAATTATTATTATTACAATAGCAAGGTGACATTAACCCTTCATTACCCCATATCCCACCGCTACACGGGAATGGGAAGAGAGTGGCCAAGTGCCAGAATAGGCGCATCTTCCAGATGTGCCTTTTCTGGGGTGGCTGGGGGCAGATGTTTTTAGCCAGGGGGGACCCAATAACCGTGGACCCTCTCCAGGCTATTAATATCTGCCCTCAGTCACTGGCTTTACCATTCTGGCGGAGAAAATTGCACGAGAGCCCACACCAATTTTTTCCGCGATTTAACCCTTTAATTTAATAGCTAGAGCACCCAAATTTTGCACATACACACTACTAACATTAGTAGTGTGGAATATGCAAAAAAAAAGGGATATGAGATGGTTTGCTGTATGTAAACCATGTCTCATATCATGCCGGGTTTGAGAAGGAGATGGGAAAAGCTGGCAATTGAATTACCGGCCGTTAAGCTATCTAGCGCTGTATGAAATATTAATATCTATACATATATGTGCCTCACTGACATATATATGTATATATATATATATATATATATATATATATATATATATATACATATATATATACATATATATATATATATATACATACCCCTATACTATGTGTAGACGTTTATCTTAGCTATTCTATTGTAACATGTCAGTGTGATTTTACTGTACATCGCGCTGAATTGCCGCCTTTTCTATAGAACACTGCTGCGTATTTCTCGCAAGTCACACTGTTGGTCCGTGAGTAATCCGTATTTGCGCAATACGGTGACAAACGCAGCATGCTGCGTTTTTCTACGGCCGTAGAAGACCGTATAATTCGGATCAGTAAAATACGGCAGATAGGAGCTGGGCCATAGAGAAGCATTGTACCGTATGCAATCCGTATTTTCTGCACCTCTCATATGTCCGTAAAACTCGCTAGTGTGAGGCCGGCCTTATAGTTCAATGCGGGACCAGATACTAACAGGTTCAGACTAAGCTGGTTCAACAGTGGGGTTAAGTTCTAACAGAAGAGGTTCAGGAATAGGTTCAGGGGCCTGACAACTAGCTAGCAGGGACTAACACAAACTAACACTAAAGAAGGCGTAGTAAAGGCACCTTACAGGGGTGCGTACCTAATACCTGATGCCTCCCAGCTATTGGTTGGGGGTATTTCCATTGCCATTTTAACCCCTTCCCGACCCATGACGCCACGTAGGCGTCATGAAAGTCGGTGCCAATCCGACCCATGACGCCTATGCGGCGTCATGGAAAGATCGCGTCCCTGCAGGCCGGGTGAAAGGGTTAACTCCCATTTCACCCGATCTGCAGGGACAGGGGGAGTGGTAGTTTAGCCCAGGGGGGGTGGCTTCACCCCCTCGTGGCTACGATCGCTCTGATTGGCTGTTGAAAGTGAAACTGCCAATCAGAGCGATTTGTAATATTTCACCTATTATAACGGGTGAAATATTACAATCCAGCCATGGCCGATGCTGAAATATCATCGGCCATGGCTGGAAATACTAATGTGCCCCCACCCCACCCCACCGATCGCCCCCCCAGCCCCCCGATCTGGCCGGTACACTGCTCAGGCTCCCCTCCGTCCAGTGCTCCGCTCCCCCCCGTGCTCTTGTCCGCTCCCCCCGTGCTCCAATCACCCCCCCGTGCTCCAATCACCCCCCCTGCACTCCGATCCACACCCCCCGGTGCTCCGTTCCACCCCCCCGTGCTCCATTCCAGCCCCCCCGTGCTCCATTCCAGCCCCCCCGTGCTCCGTTCCACCCCTCCCGCGCTCCGATTCCCCCCCCCGTGCTCCGATCCCCCCCGTGCTCCGATCCCCCCCCCCCCCCCCCGTGGTCCCCCCCCCACCCCATCATACTTACCGATCCAGCCGGGGTCCCGTCCGTCTTCTCCCTGGGCGCCGCCATCTTCCAAAATGGCGGGCGCATGTGCAGTGCGCCCGCCGAATCTGCCGGCCGGCAGATTCGTTCCAAAGTGCATTTTGATCACTGAGATATAATCTATCTCAGTGATCAAAATAAAAAAAATAATAAATGACCCCCCCCCCCTTTGTCACCCCCATAGGTAGGGACAATAAAAAAATAAAGAATTTTTTTTTTTCCACTAATGTTAGAATAGGGTTAGGGGTAGGGTTAGGGGTAGGGTTAGGGGTAGGGTTAGGGGTAGGGGTAGGGTTAGGGGTAGGGTTAGGGCTAGGGTTAGGGCTAGGGGTAGGGTTAGGGCTAGGGTTAGGGTTTCGGTATGTGCACACGTATTCTGGTCCTCTGCGGATTTTTCCGCTGCGGATTTGATAAATCCGCAGTGCTAAACCGCTGCGGATTTATGGCGGATTTACCGCGTTTTTTTCTGCGCATTTCACTGCGGTTTTACAACTGCGATTTTCTATTGGAGCAGTTGTAAAACCGCTGCGGAATCCGCACAAAAGAAGTGACATGCTGCGGAATGTAAACCGCTGCGTTTCCGTGCAGTTTTTCCGCAGCATGTGTACAGCGATTTTTGTTTCCCGTAGGTTTACATTGAACTGTAAACTCATGGGAAACTGCTGCGGATCCGCAGCGTTTTCCGCAGCGTGTGCACATACCTTTAGAATTAGGCTATGTGCACACGGTGCGGATTTGGCTGCGGATTCGCAGCAGTGTTCCATCAGGTTTACAGTACCATGTAAACATATGAAAAACCAAATCCGCTGTGCCCATGGTGCGGAAAATACCGCGCGGAAACGCTGCGTTGTATTTTCCGCAGTATGTCAATTCTTTGTGCGGATTCCGCAGCGTTTTACACCTGTTCCTCAATAGGAATCCGCAGGTGAAATCCGCACAAAAAACACTGGAAATCCGCGGAAAATCCGCAGGTAAAACGCAGTGCCTTTTACCCGCGGATTTTTCAAAAATGGTGCGGAAATATCTCACACGAATCCGCAACGTGGGCACATAGCCTTAGGGTTAGGGTTGGAATTAGGGTTGTGGTTAGGGTTAGGGGTGTGTTGGGGTTAGGGTTGTGGTTAGGGGTGTGTTGCGGTTAGGGTTGTGATTAGGGTTATGATTAGGGTTATGGCTACAGTTGGGATTAGAGTTAGGGGTGTGTTGGGGTTAGTGTTGGAGGTAGAATTGAGGGGTTACCACTGTTTAGGCACATCAGGGGTCTCCAAACGCAACATGGCGCCACCATTGATTCCAGCCAATCTCGTATTCAAAAAGTCAAATGGTGCTCCCTCACTTCTGAGCCCCGACGTGTGCCCAAACAGTGGTTTACCCCCACATATGGGGTACCAGCATACTCAGGACAATCTGCGCAACAATTACTGGGGTCCAATTTCTCCTGTTACCCTTGTGAATCTAAAAAAATGCTTGCTAAAACATAATTTTTGAGGAAAGAAAAATGATTTTTTATTTTCACGGCTCTGCGTTGTAAACGTCTGTGAAGCACTTGGGGGTTCAAAGTGCTCACCACATATCTAGATAAGTTCCTTGGGGGGTCTAGTTTCTAAAATGGGGTCACTTGTGGGGGTTTCTACTGTTTAGGCACACCAGGGGCTCTGCAAACGCAACGTGACACCCGTAGACCATTCCATCAAAGTCTGCATTTCAAAAGTCACTACTTCCCTTCTGAGCCCCGACGTGTGCCCAAACAGTGGTTTACCCCCACTCATGGGGTATCAGCGTATTCAGGAGAAACTGGACAACAACTTTTGGGGTCCAATTTCTCCTGTAACCCTTGGGAAAATAAAAAATTCTGGGCTAAATAATTATTTTTGAGGAAAGAAAACGTATTTATTATTTTCACGGCTCTGCATTATAAACTTCTATGAAGCGCTTGGGGGTTCAAAGTGCTCACCACACATCTAGATAAGTTCCTTTCGGGGTCTAGTTTCCAAAATGGGGTCACTTGTGGGGGGTTTCTACTGTTAAGCCACATCAGGGGCTCTGCAAACGCAACGTGACGCCCACAGAGCATTCCATCAAAGTCTGCATTTCAAAACGTCACTACTTCACTTCCGAGCCTCGGCATGTGCCCAAACAGTGGTTTACCCCCACATATGGGGTATCAGCGTACTCAGGAGAAACTGGACAACAACTTTTGGGGTCCAATTTCTTCTGTAACCCTTGGGAAAATAAAAAATTCTGGGCTAAATAATTATTTTTGAGGAAAGAAAACGTATTTATTATTTTCACGGCTCTGCATTATAAACTTCTATGAAGCACTTGGGGGTTCAAAGTGCTCACCACACATCTAGATAAGTTCCTTTGGGGGTCTAGTTTCCAAAATGGGGTCACTTGTGGGGGGTTTCTACTGTTAAGCCACATCAGGGGCTCTGCAAACGCAACGTGACGCCCACAGAGCATTCCATCAAAGTCTGCATTTCAAAACGTCACTACTTCACTTCCGAGCCCCGGCATGTGCCCAAACAGTGATTTACCCCCACATATGGGGTATCAGCGTACTCAGGAGAAACTGGACAACAACTTTTGGGGTCAAATTTCTCCTGTTACCCTTGGGAAAATAAAAAATTGCAGGCTAAAAGATCATTTTTGAGAAAATAATTTTTTTTTTTTATTTTCATGGCTCTGCGTTATAAACTTCTGTGAAGCACTTGGGGGTTCAAAGTCCTCACCACACATCTAGATTAGTTCCTTTGGGGGTCTAGTTTCCAAAATGGTGTCATTTCTGGGGGATCTCCAATGTTTAGGCACACAGGGGCTCTCCAAACGTGACATGGTGTCCGCTAATGATTGGAGCTAATTTTCCATTTAAAAAGCCAAATGGCGTGCCATCCCTTCCGAGCCCTGCCGTGCGCCCAAACAGTGGTTTACCCCCACATATGGGGTATCAGCATACTCAGGACAAACTGGACAACAATATTTGGGGTCCAATTTCTCCTATTATCCTTGGCAAAATAGGA
Source organism: Ranitomeya imitator (assembly GCF_032444005.1). NCBI lineage: Eukaryota > Metazoa > Chordata > Amphibia > Anura > Dendrobatidae > Ranitomeya > Ranitomeya imitator. Next base: position 164,293,924 of record NC_091283.1, on the reverse strand, counting down.
AATTCCAGGCTAAAAAATCATTTTTGAGGAAAGAAAAATTATTTTTTATTTTCATGGCTCTGCGTTATAAACTTCTGTGAAGCACCTGGGGGTTTAAAGCGCTCAATATGCATCTAGATAAGTTCCTTGGGGGATCTAGTTTCCAAAATGGGGTCACTTGTGGGGGAGCTCCAATGTTTAGGCACACAGGGGCTCTCCAAACGCGACATGGTGTCCGCTAACAATTGGAGCTAATTTTCCATTCAAAAAGTCAAATGGCGCGCCTTCCCTTCCGAGCCCTGCCGAGTGCCCAAATAGTGGTTTACCCCCACATATGAGGTATCGGCGTACTCGGGAGAAATTGCCCAACAAATTTTATGATCCATTTTATCCTACTGCCCATGTGAAAATGAAAAAATTGAGGCGAAAATAATTTTTTTGTGAAAAAAAAGTACTTTTTCATTTTTACAGATCAATTTGTGAAGCACCTGAGGGTTTAAAGTGCTCACTAGGCATCTAAATAAGTTCCTTGGGGGGTCTAGTTTCCAAAATGGGGTCACTTGTGGGGGAGCGCCAATGTTTAGGCACACAGAAGCTATCCAAACGCGACATGGTGTCCGCTAACGATGGAAATAATTTTTCATTCAAAAAGTCAAATGGCGCTCCTTCCCTTCCGAGCCTTACCATGTGCCCAAACAGTGGTTTACCCCCACATGTGAGGTATTGGTGTACTCAGGAGAAATTTCCCAACACATTTTAGGATCCATTTTATCCTGTTGCCCATGTGAAAATGAAAAAATTGAGGCTAAAAGAATTTTTTTGTGAAAAAAAAGTACTTTTTCATTTTTACGGATCAATTTGTGAAGCACCTGGGGGTTCAAAGTGCTCACTATGCATCTAGATAAGTTCCTTGGGATGTCTAGTTTCCAAAATGGGGTCACTTGTGGGGGAGCTCCAATTTTTAGGCACACGGGGGGCTTTCCAAACGTGACATGGTGTCCGCTAAAGAGTGGAGCCAATTTTTGATTCAAAAAGTCAAATGGCGCTCCTTCCCTTCCAAGCCCTGCCGTGCGCCCAAACAGTGGTTTACCCCCACATATGAGGTATCAGCGTACTCAGGACAAATTGGACAACAACTTTCGTGGTTCAGTTTCTCCTTTTACCATTGGGAAAATAAAAAAATTGTTGCTAAAAGATAATTTTTGTGACTAAAAAGTTAAATGTTCATTTTTTCCTTCCATGTTGCTTCTGCTGCTGTGAAGCACCTGAAGGGTTAATAAACTTCTTGAATGTGGTTTTGAGTACCTTGAGGGGTGCAGTTTTTAGAATGGTGTCACTTTTGGGTATTTTCAGCCATATAGACCCCTCAAACTGACTTCAAATGTGAGGTGGTCCCTAAAAAAAATGGTTTTGTAAATTTCGTTGTAAAAATGACAAATCGCTGGTCAAATTTTAACCCTTATAACTTCCTAACAAAAAAAAAATTTGTTTCCAAAATTGTGCTGATGTAAAGTAAACATGTGGGAAATGTTATTTATTAACTATTTTGTGTCACATATCTCTCTGGTTTAACAGAATAAAAATTCAAAATGTGAAAATTGCAAAATTTTCAAAATTTTCGCCAAATTTCCGTTTTTATCACAAATAAACGCAGAATTTATTGACCTAAATTTACCACTAACATGAAGCCCAATATGTCACGAAAAAACAATCTCAGAACCGCTAGGATCCGTTGAAACGTTCCTGAGTTATTACCTCATAAAGGGACACTGGTCAGAATTGCAAAAAACGGCAAGGTCTTTAAGGTCAAAATAGGCTGGGTCATGAAGGGGTTAAGAACTGGAGAGTGCACATGTGCTGCCCGGAGACATGCGCAACATAAGCAGGCCCAGGGGAGCAGGAAGAAACTGCTGAGCAGCCAAAGAAGTGAGCCCCTGTTGGGAGGAGGGAGAGGGAACATGCAGGGATGCCGACATTACCATTACAGTCACATCCAGTATTATACTTGATAGCAGCAGTCACTGTGTACATACAGTGGGTACAGAAAGTATTCACATCACTTTAAATTTTTCACTCTTTGTTTCATTGCAGCCATTTGGTAAATTCAAAAAACTTTTTTTTTCATTAATGTACACTCTGCACCCCATCTTGACTGAAAAGAAAAACAGAAACGTAGACATTTTTGCAAATTTATTAAAAAAGAAAAACTGAAATATCACATGGCCTTAAATATTCAGACCCTTTGCTCAGTAGTGAGTAGAAGTACCCTTTTGAGCTAGTACAGTCATGAGTCTTCTTGGGAATGATGTAACAAGTTTTTCACACCTGGATTTGGGGATCCTCTGCCATTTTTCCTTGCAGATCCTCTCCAGTTTCGTCAGGTTGGATGGTGATCGTTGGTGGACAGCCATTTTCAGGTCTCTCCAGAATGTTCAATTGGGTTTAGTCAGAGAAAAGAGGGAGACACAAAAGCGCAAATAGGGTCTTATTAAACATTACACAAAGTTGCCCACCAAGAGAACTACCGGTACTCACCTGGTGAGATTGAAGGAAGGACATATATTAACCCCTTCATGACCATGGGATTTTTCGTTTTTCCGTGTTCGTTTGTCACTCCCCTCCTTCCCAGAGCCATAACTTTTTTATTTTTCCGTCAATTTGGCCATGTGAGGGCTTATTTTTTGCGGGATGAGTTGTACTTTTGAACGACATCATTGGTTTTAGCATGTCGTGTACTAGAAAACGGGAAAAAAATTCCAAGTGCGGTGAAATTGCAAAAAAAGTGCAGTCCCACACTTGTTTTTTGTTTGGCTTTTTTGCTAGGTTCACTAAATGCTAAAACTGACTTGACATTATGATTCTCCAGGTCAGTACGAGTTCGTAGACACCTAACATGACTAGGTTATTTTTTATCTAAGTGGTGAAAAAAAATTCCAAACTTTGCTAAAAATAAAAAAAAAAATTGCGCCATTTTCAGATACTCGTAGTGTCTCCATTTTTCGTGATATGGGGTCGGTTGAGGGCTTATTTTTTGCGTGCCGAGATGACGTTTTTAATGATAGCATTTCGGTGCAGATACGTTCTTTTGATCGCCCGTTATTGCATTTTAATGCAATGTCGCGGCGACAAAAAAAATGTAATTCTGGTGTTTTGAATTTTTTTCCCGCTACGCTGTTTAGCGATCAGGTTAATGCTTTTTTTTAATTGATAGATCGGGCGATTATGAGCGCGGCGATACCAAATATTTGTAGATTTGATATTTTTTTATTGATTTATTTTGATTGGGGCAAAAGGGGGGTGATTTAAACTTTTATATTTTTTTTAATTTTTTTTACATTTTTTTGAAGGTCAGATAGGGGTTAATGGCGGCTGCTGCAGATCCACAGATCAGTGCAGGACCTGATTGAAACACACACTTAGGTAGGAAAAAAGGATCATCCCCGCACAGCCGCAAGAAAAATTCAAGAAATTCTAGAGGTTTCAACGTGGTTTATTCTACGCGTTTCAGGGTTCAGGTGACCCCTTCATCAGGACGTACCACAAATATTGTACAAGAGTCATAGGTATACAGGGTTTAAGTACATGTCAGCATTTGGAAGTGAAGCCCAATGGATCAGATAACATCCATGTGAACTTCCTGATGAGCCTGAAATCTGAGACTGGGTGTTATCTGATCGATTGGGCGTCGCTTCCAAATGCTGACGTGTACTTAAACCCTGTATACCTATGAATCCTGTACAATATTTAAGGTATGTCCTGATGAAGGGGTCACCTGTACCCTGAAACGCGTAGAATAAACCACGTTGAAACCTCTACAAGTTTTGGAATTCTTCTTGCGGCAGCGTGGGGATGATCCTTTTTTCCTACCTACGGTAATTGTGCTATTGGGTTTAGGTCAGGGCTCTTTTCTGGGCCAGTCAAGAATGGTCACAGAGTTGTTCTGAAGCCATTCCTTTGTTATTTTAGCTGTGTTCTTAGGGTCATTGTCTTGTTGGGAGGTGAACCTTTGGCCAAGTCTGAGGTTCAGAGCACTCTGGAAGAGGTTTTCATCCAGGATATCTCTGTACTTGGCCGCATTCATGTTTCCATCAATGGCAACCAGTCGTCCTATCCCTGCAGTTGAAAAATACCCCCATAGCATGATGCTGCCACTACGATGTTTCACTGTTGGGATTGTATTGGGCAGTTGATGAGCAGTGCCTGGTTTTCTCCACACATACCACTTAGATTATACTCACCCAGGGGCGGTCCCGTTGCGGTCCGGTCTGATGGGCGTAACAGTCCGTGTCCAGCACCTCCCATCTTCATACGATCACATCCTCTTCTTGTCTTCTTGCCGCGGCTCCTGCGCAGGCGTACTTTGTCTGACCTGTTGAGGACAGAGCAAAGTACTGCAGTGCGCAGGCGCCAGGCCTCTCTGACCTTTCCCGGTGCCTGAGCACTGCAGTATGAAGTATGATCGTATGAAAATGGGAGGTGCCGGATCCGGACCGCAACGCCCATCGGACCGGACCGCAGCGGGACCGCCCCTGGGTGAGTATAAACTAAAATGTTTTTCTCATCTTTCAGGATACATCGGGGGCTTATCTACAGCATTACAGAATGCTGTAGATAAGCCCATGATGCCTGTGGCCTTAGTTTATAGGCCATTTTTGGGGTGACATATTCCCTTTAAGCCCTGACCTTGTGACGCCTTCATCATGTGACTGATCACATGATTCTGACATGACACAGGTCCTGGCAGCATTTCAGGAGGAGATATGTGGACCTTCTCCCTCCCACTCTATGAATGTCCATTAAAACCAGCCCATTATATAATTTTATATATACCGTCCCAACACGCAGTGCTGGAGAAAACTAATCTGGTTTCACATCACTGATGTGATCATGCGCAGTGACATGTGTCTCCCCTCCATCACTTCACCAGTGACTCTGTCACATATTCTCCCCCTCTGCCCAAAGCAGGGGGTTTTGGCACCTTCACTCACTAAAAACAGGGGACTCTGAACAGGGCATCTGCATTCCCATGTGACCTCCCTGGCCTGTGCTCCACATGAAAAGTGAAGTCCTAGAGAGCCAGAAACCACCTATTACACAGGCTTTCTTCCCCTTCTTTTCCTTCATCCATCTCAGGGGTGCATGAACAGATATTAGCCTGAACTTTCTGCCTATCGTGTAGTACCTCAGTGTGTCGATTGCCCACTTGATAGCCAAACATTCCTTCTCCACGATGGCATAATTCTTCTCACAGGAGGAGAGTTTCCTACTAAGGTCTAGGACTGGGTGTTCGTTGCCATCTATTACCTGGGACCGTACAGCTCATAAACCGACTTTGGAGGTGTCCGTCTGGAGCACAAACTCCTTTGTGAAGTCAGGTGCGACCAAGACTGGCTGTCGACACAGGACGAGCTTCAACTCTTGGAATGCCATCCACTTCTGGATCGCCTCCACTTTGTCTAATTGCGGGTTTATCTCACCGCTTGCATCGATATAGCCCAAGTATTTCACCTCCTCTTTCCCGAGGGAGCACTTCTTCGGGTTTATAGTAAACCCTGCTTTTCTTAGGGCATCGAGTACCGCCTGGACCTTCGGCAGGTGACTTCCCCAATCCGGGCTGAAAATCGCAATTTCGTCCAAATGGGCGGCGGCGTACTTCTTGTAAGGGCCTAGAATCCGGTTCATAGCCCTCTGGAAGGTGGCTGGGGTCCTTGTAGTCCGATCGGCATCCTGATATATTGAAAGCACCCGACAGGCGTAGGGAAGGCCGTCTTCTCCTTGGCACTTGCAGACAGGAGAATTTGCCAGTACCCCTTCGTTAGGTCCAGGGTGGTGATGTATCTGGCTGACTCTAGCCTCTTAATAAGCTCATCGACCCAGGGCATCAGATGCACATCAAGCTTCGACACCTCATTAAGCTTTCTGTAATCGTTACATAAGCACCACTCTCCACTTGGCCTCCGCACCAGGACAATAGGGCTAGATCAGCCGCTCTTTGACTCCTCGATGACACCCAGGCTCAACATTCTTTTCACCTCCGAGGATTTCACCTCACGGTGAGCTTCAGGAAACCGATTACCCGTTACCTCTCCACTAACTCCCTCCTAGACCCTTCACAGTCCGGTTTCCGCCCCCTACATTTGACAGAAACTGCACTCATCAAAGTGACCAATGACCTTCTGACAGCAAAACTTAATGGTGACCACTCTCTGCTCATTCTTCTCGATCTTTCTGCAGCTTTTGACACTGTTGACCACCCTCTCTTACTCTCTAGGCTCCAGTCACTGGGCATTAAGGACACTGCTCTCTCCTGGTTCTCCTCCTACCTTTCTGACCGCTCCTTCAGTGTTCTGTTCTCTGGCTCCACTTCATCTCCTCTTCCTCTCGCTGTCGGGGTACCTCAGGGCTCAGTCCTTGGCCCCCTTCTTTTTTCCCTCTACACGGCCCCAATTGGACAGACCATCAGCAGATTTGGCTTTCAGTACCATCTTTATGCTGATGACACACAACTATACACGTCATCCCCTGACCTTACCCCCGCTGTACTACAGAACGCCACTGACTGTCTGCAGTCTCCAACATCATGTCCGCTCTCTATCTGAAACTCAACCTCTCCAAAACTGAACTTCTTCTGCTCCCGCCATCTACTAACCTCCCTAAATCTGATATTTCCCTCTCTGTGGGTGGCACCATAAAAACACCCCGGCAGCAGGCATGCTGTCTGGGTGTTATGCTTGACTCCGATCTCTCCTTCACCTCCCATATACAATCTCTTGCCCGCTCGTGCCGCTTACACCTAAAGAACATCTCTAGAATCTGCCCTTTTCTCACCTTGGAGACAACTAAAACCCTCACTGTTGCCCTGATCCACTCCCGCCTGGAGTACTGCAATGCTCTATTAATTGACCTCCCTCTTACTCGACTTTCCCCTCTCTAGTCCATCCTTAATGCAGCAGCCAGGGTCGTCCATCTGGCTAATCGTTACTCGGACGCGTCCGCTCTTCGCCAGTCGTTACACTGGCTGCCCATTCATTACAGGATGCAATTCAAAGTACTTGTTCTCACCCACAAAGCTCTCCACAGTGCGGCACCCCCTTACATCTCCTCCCTCATTTCTATCTATCGGCCTAACAGACCACTGCGCTCTGCAAATGACTTTCGACTAACCTCTGCACTAATCCGTGCTGTGCCAATCCCCTGGAATGCTCTACCCCAAGATATTAGGACCATCCACAATTTGCATAGTTTTAGGCGCTCGCTCAAAACACATTTGTTCAGAGCGGCCTATCACGTTCACTAATCAAAGTCATTTTATGTTTGTGTGTGTGTGTGTAGCCCATTCACTATCCCTATCTATTAACCAACCCCTGAAGATGGCTGGATCATCATTGTAAATACACACCTGTACTTTGTATCTCCCCCACCTCATTGTAGATTGTAAGCTCTCACGAGCAGGGTCGTCTTATTTCGCTTTAATTATTGTATTGTTAATGTTGTTACTTATGACTTTTGTGTTTGAAACTGTTAAACTGTAAAGCGCTGCGGAATATGTTGGCGCTATATAAATAAAGATTATTATTATTATTATTACGGCCTTTGGTTCACCTTGACATGTGGTTCATTCAGGATCTCATGCTCCACCACTTGCGTACATCCTGGTAACTCCGAAAACAGGTCTCGGTTCTGCTGAACCAGCTCTGTTGTTTCTGGGCCGGCGACAGTGTCTCTGCCACTGTGACATCCTCGATTTTTTGCTTCAGGATGGACCCCTAGGCACGGTGCTTCTTCCGGATCCCTGTCTTGCCACGGCTTTAGCAGGTTAACGTGGTACACTTGGTACAGCTATCATCTCCCTAGTTGGTGGACCTTACAGTTGACATCACTCAACTTCTCGACCCCTTCGTATGGCCCTTGCCACTTGGCCAGGAATTTACTCTCCACTGTGGGACTGTGGGGATCAACACGAGCACCAGGTCCCCAGAGCTAAACTGTCTCAACCTCGCGGCCCTGTTGTAGACCCTCACCTGGGCTTCTTGTGCTTGAAGGTGACTCTCCTTCACAATTGGCATCACCCTTGCGGTTCGTTCCTGCATTTGGGCCACATGCTCCATGATGCTTGAGTGGGGTGTAGCTTCTGGCTTCCCAAGTCTCCTTTGCAACATCTTCAAGTCCCCGGGGGTGCCGTCCATATAACAACCCGAACGGTGAGAACCCTGCAGAAGCCTGGGGAACTTCCCTGATGGAGAACAGTAGGTATGGCAGGAGGAATTCAGGGTCTTATTGAACCTCTCCTCTAAGTTGGGTAATCTGAAAGGCCTTGCACAGCTCCTTCATTATCTTGGACATAAACGGTGTCCCTTGGTCCATCAGGATCTCTTTCGGTAGGCCTGTTCAGGAGAAAATTTGAACTAGCTCTCATGGTATACTCTGGGCGGAGAAGTTTCTCAGGGGTACAGCTTCCGGGTACCACGTAGCATAGTCCATTACCACCAGTACATACTGATGATCCCTGGCTGACTTGACTAATGGTCTGACCAGGTCCATGGCAATCCGGTCGAACCGGACTTCGATTATGGGTAACGGAACTAGGGGACTGCGGAAGAGGGATACAGGGGCAGTTAGCTGACAGGTAGGGCAGGAGCGGCAGAAACTAACAATGTCCCTGTGACACCCAGGCCAGTAAAACCTCTGAAGGACTCGTTCTTGGGGCTTATCTACACCTAGATGCCCCCAAGACATGAAAATGGGCCAGATCTCTAGCATCCTATGTCTATAAGGTCCTGGGACTAGCAGCTGGTCTAATACTTCCCCTCTCTGTTTAGGAACCCGATACAAAAACTTCCGATTGACCGCAAATTGTGTGGGAACCTGGTATCAGCCCCCGGCTCTTGGGCAATCCGATTTATCAGTCATGTTCTCCCATACATTTTTCAAAGTCAAGTCCTGCATTTGGGCAGTTCCAAAATTCCCGCCAGAAACCTCCAGATCAGGAATTTCAGGTTCACTGGTAACCATCTCGTCCTCAATAATGCTTGTAGAAAATAAAGTCATTTATTTTGCATCAGGACAAACAGATCAGCTGTAGCTCGTATCTTGCTAAACGTTTTCGGTCCTTTGTGGACCTTCCTCAGAGCAAGTTTATCTGGAGCGTAGGATCTGGACATATACCCAGATGCATGAGTATGCTGACACTATATGTAGAGGCAAATTTCAGAGGCACTAATGGAGACCGTAACTGAGCAGATAAAGCTGCTTGGGCATACGATGTGCCCACACTGTGCACGTTCTGTTGCCTGGAGCGCTGGTGGCGTGCTGAGACGCTGAGGGAGTCACGCTGCAGCGTCTCAGCACGCCACCAGCGCTCCAGGCAACAGAACGTGCACAGTGTGGGCACATCGTATACCCAAGCAGCTTTATCTGCTCAGTTACGGTCTCCATTAGTGCCTCTGAAATTTGCCTCTACATATAGTGTCAGCATACTCATGCATCTGGGTATATGTCCAGATCCTACGCTCCAGATAAACTTGCTCTGAGGAAGGTCCACAAAGGACCGAAAACGTTTAGCAAGATACGAGCTACAGCTGATCTGTTTGTCCTGATGCAAAATAAATGACTTTATTTTCTACAAGCATTATTGAGTGCCAAGTTTTTTGATACAGTTGATTTAAGGGGCTGGAAACCCTACTTGAGCACCTCTACTCACAAATCTATAGAGTGCCGTGTATCTTGTTCTCATCTTGTCCTCATCACCGGCCAGGACACACAAGGGGAACTCATCCATCTCCGACTGTGGTGGGGTTTCAACAGGATTGAGCTGGCTCCTGTCTGCATCCTTTGACAGCTCCACCTTTCTCCACAAGTCCCAAAAAAGGCTGAAATCCCTTCCAATTATCACGGGGTTCAGCAAACCTTTGACCACCCCGACCTCATGGGACGCCGTACCCCGATTTGTTTTAACCAACTCTCTGGCGACAGGATAGTCCTTGGCATCCCCATAGATACAGCGTATCCCCACGTGTTTACCTGGGATTAACTGATGGGGTAGTGTGGCCCTTACCAAGGGTCACGAAACACCTTTAGTCTCAGAGTCCTGTCACCAGCCCCCATTTATTGACACAAGACATACCTGCGAACCCTCACCGGGCTGATAGTCCACACTGCAGGCAGGGTAGCCATAGTAGGAGCAGTGCCTTCCGAGGCTACAGCAGTCAGTCTCTTCAGAGAGCAAGGGGCAACAGGCGGCTAAATGTTCAGGACCACGACACCTCCAGCAAAGCAAGTCTTTACTACTGTTGAGCCACCTCCCTAGTGTTCGGTTCGGTTCGGTTCGTCGAACAGGGAGGTGTTCGCCGAACTGTTCGTCGAATGTTCGACGAACACCGTCAAAACCCATTGAAACCAATGGCAGGCAAACACATACAAACACATGGAAAACACATAGAAAACACCTTAACAGGTGTCCAAAAGCTGACAAACTGCTCAGAAGACACAACAAACACATGGAAAAGTCACAACTACATATAGTCATGCGAAAAGAAAAGAGGTGGAGGAGTAAAAGGAGGAGGAGACACAGATATAGGCATGTCATGCCCTTCTAAAATCAAGAAAGGCTGGAGTAAAAATCTAAAATCACTCTACCACCAACACCCAGACGTCTTGACAAAAAAAATAAAAAAATAAATATCTTTAGGTAGAATGGCGGCGAGTCCATTCAGAACACTTTCCTTAGAAGATGTAGTGGTACCACCGTTGGGAGTTGTGCCAAAAAATGAACCCAATACATTCAGACTAATTCACCATTTGTCATATCCAAGTGGCAGGTCAGTAAACGACAACATCGACACGGAACCAAGTACAGTACTATGTACTGTACCTCCTTTGACGAGGCAATCAGGCGGGTCAAGAAGTTGGTAAGGGCATCCTAATGGCCAAAACAAACATTGAGGGGGCGTTCCGGTTACTACCTGTACCTCCGAATAGTCCTCCCATTGGGCTGCTTCTGTGAAGGAGCATACTACATAGATCGCTGTTTGCCCATGGGGTGCTCCATATCCTGCTCACTACTTGAGGCGTTTAGCTGCTTCCTCGAATGTGTCGGCATGGACGTTTGTAAGGCGGCACATATTATCCATTACCTCGACGACTTCTTATGCCTGGGCCCAAAAGATTCGCCACAGTGTGAAAACACGCGATAGTCCACCTGTGAGAAGGAGAGAGCTGGAGGGAGAGTGGACACCCCAGAGCCGAGGGGTTAGATTGAGAAAGAAAGAAGGTGGTGTAGCTTGCTTCATGGGTGGGGTACTCTGCTGAGTAGCAGAAATTGCTTCTAGGTCCAAAGGATTTCCTGGGCCAGATGCCGTTAAAAAATAGTACTTAGGGCGGTGTAGCTTGCTTCATGGGTGAAGTACACTGCTGAGTTGCACCAAATTCTACTAGGCCCAAAAGGATTTCCTGGGCTAGATGCCGTTAAAAAATAGTACTTAGGTAAACAGGCGGTGTAGCTTGCTTCATGGGTGGGGTACTGTTATGACCTGGTGGTCAGGACAATAATGGACCTGGTGGTTAAGAGCACACGGAATGACCTGATAGTTACTGATAATAAAGGACGAGCTCTGAGACGTGGGAACTCTGCTGACCGCAATCCCTAATCCTATCAAACACACTAGAAATAGCCGTGGATTGCGCCTAATGCTCCCTATGCAACTCGGCACAGCCTAAGGAACTAGCTAGCCCTGAAGATAGAAAAATAAAGCCTACCTTGCCTCAGAGAAATTCCCCAAAGGAAAAGGCAGCCCCCCACATATAATGACTGTGAGTAAAGATGAAAATACAAACACAGAGATGAAATAGATTTAGCAAAGTGAGGCCCGACTTACTGAACAGACCGAGGATAGGAAAGGTTACTTTGCGGTCAGCACAGAAACCTACAAAAAGACCACGCAGGGGGCGCAAAAAAGACCCTCCGCACCGACTCACGGTGCGGAGGCGCTCCCTCTGCGTCCCAGAGCTTCCAGCAAGCAAGACAACAATAAAAATAGCAAGCTGGACAGAAAAATAGCAAACCAAAGAAATACAAGCTGGAACTTAGCTTCTGCTGGGAAGACAGGTCACAAGAACGATCCAGGAGTGAACTAGACCAATACTGGAACATTGCCAGGTGGCATGGAGCAAAGATCAAAGTGGAGTTAAATAGAGCAGCAGCTAACGAATTAACCTCGTCACCTGTGGAAGGAAACTCAGAAACACCCAGCAGAGGAAGTCCATGGACAGAACCAGCCGAAGTACCATTCATGACCACAGGAGGGAGCCCGACAACAGAATTCACAACAGTACCCCCCCCCCCTTGAGGAGGGGTCACCGAACCCTCACCAGAGCCCCCAGGCCGACCAGGATGAGCCAAATGAAAGGCACGAACCAGATCGGCAGCATGAACATCAGAGGCAAAGACCCAGGAATTATCTTCCTGACCATAACCCTTCCACTTGACCAGGTACTGGAGTTTCCGTCTCGAAATACGAGAATCCAAAATCTTCTCCACCACATACTCCAACTCCCCCTCAACCAACACCGGGGCAGGAGGATCAACGGATGGAACCACAGGCGCCACGTATCTCCGCAATAACGACCTATGGAACACATTATGGATGGCAAAAGAAGCAGGAAGGGCCAAACGAAATGGCATAGGATTGATAACCTCAGAAATCTTATACGGACCAATGAAACGAGGCTTAAACTTAGGAGAGGAAACCTTCATAGGAACATAACGAGACGACAACCAAACCAAATCCCCAACACGAAGTCGGGGACTCACACAGCGCCGGCGGTTAGCGAAACGTTGAGCCTTCTCCTGGGACAATGTCAAATTGTCCACCACATGAGTCCAAATCTGCTGCAACCTATCCACCACAGTATCTACACCAGGACAGTCCGAAGACTCAACCTGCCCTGAAGAGAAACGAGGATGGAAACCAGAATTGCAGAAAAACGACGAAACCAAAGTAGCCGAGCTAGCCCGATTATTAAGTGCAAACTCAGCCAACGGCAAAAAGGACACCCAATCATCCTGATCAGCAGAAACAAAGCATCTCAGATATGTTTCCAAAGTTTGATTAGTTCGTTCGGTTTGGCCATTTGTCTGAGGATGGAAAGCCGAGGAAAAAGACAAATCAATGCCCATCCTTGCACAAAAGGATTGCCAAAACCTCGAAACAAACTGGGAACCTCTGTCAGAAACGATGTTTTCCGGGATACCATGTAAGCGAACCACATGCTGGAAAAATAATGGCACCAAATCAGAGGAGGAAGGCAATTTAAACAAAGGTACCAAATGGACCATCTTAGAAAAGCGATCACAAACCACCCAAATGACCGACATCTTTTGAGAGACGGGGAGATCCGAAATAAAATCCATAGAAATATGCGTCCAGGGCCTCTTCGGGACCGGCAAGGGCAAAAGCAACCCACTGGCACGAGAACAGCAGGGCTTAGCCCGAGCACAAGTCCCACAGGACTGCACAAAAGAACGCACATCCCGCGACAAAGACGGCCACCAAAAGGATCTAGCCACCAAATCTCTGGTACCAAAGATTCCAGGATGCCCAGCCAACACTGAACAATGAATGTCAGAGATAACTCTACTAGTCCATTTATCAGGGACAAACAGTTTCTCCGCTGGGCAACGGTCAGGTCTATCAGCCTGAAATTTTTGCAGCACCCGCCGCAAATCAGGGGAGATGGCAGACAAAATTACCCCCTCTTTGAGAATACCCGCCGGCTCAGGAACACCCGGAGAGTCAGGCACAAAACTCCTTGACAGGGCATCAGCCTTCACATTCTTAGAGCCCGGAAGGTACGAAACCACAAAATCAAAATGGGAGAAAAATAGCGACCATCTAGCCTGTCTCGGATTCAACCGTTTGGCAGACTCAAGATAAGTCAAATTCTTGTGATCTGTCAAGACCACCACGCGATGCTTGGCTCCTTCAAGCCAATGACGCCACTCCTCGAATGCCCACTTCATGGCCAACAACTCACGATTACCAACATCATAATTACGCTCAGCAGGCGAAAACTTTCTAGAAAAGAAAGCACATGGCTTCATCACCGAGCCATCAGAACTTCTTTGCGACAAAACAGCCCCTGCTCCAATCTCAGAAGCATCAACCTCAACCTGAAACGGGAGCGAAACATCTGGCTGGCACAACACAGGGACAGAAGAAAAATGACGCTTCAACTCCTGAAAAGCCTCTACAGCTGCAGATGACCAATTGACCACATCAGCACCCTTCTTGGTCAAATCAGTCAACGGTTTAGCAACAGTAGAAAAATTAGCGATGAAGCGCCGATAAAAATTAGCAAAGCCCAGGAACTTTTGCAGGCTCTTCACAGATGTCGGCTGAGTCCAATCGTAAATGGCCTGGACTTTAACAAGGTCCATCTCGATAGTAGAAGGGGAAAAAATGAAACCCAAAAATGAAACCTTCTGAACTCCAAAGAGACACTTTGACCCCTTCACAAACAAGGAATTCGCACGAAGGACCTGGAACACCATTCTGACCTGCTTCACATGAGACTCCCAATCATCCGAAAAGACCAAAATATCATCCAAATACACAATCAGGAATTTATCCAGGTACTCTCGGAAGATGTCATGCATAAAGGACTGAAATACTGATGGAGCATTGGAAAGCCCGAATGGCATAACCAGGTACTCAAAATGGCCCTCGTGCGTATTAAATGCTGTTTTCCATTCATCGCCTTGTTTAATGCGCACAAGATTATACGTCCCTCGAAGATCTATCTTGGTGAACCAACTAGCCCCTTTAATACGAGCAAAAAAACCAGACAGCAACGGCAAAGGATACTGAAATTTGACTGTAATTTTATTAAGAAGGCGGTAATCAATACAAGGTCTCAAAGAACCATCCTTCTTGGCCACAAAAAAGAACCCTGCTCCTAACGGTGATGACGACGGGCGAATATGGCCTTTCTCCAAGGATTCCTTTATATAACTCCGCATAGCGGCGTGTTCTGGCACAGATAAATTGAACAATCGGCCCTTAGGAAACTTACTACCAGGAATCAAATTAATTGCACAATCGCAATCCCTATGAGGAGGTAGGGCACTGGCTTTGGGCTCATCAAATACATCCCGATAATCCGACAAAAACTCTGGAACTTCAGAAGGAGTGGAAGATGAAATAGACATAAATGGAACATCACCATGTACCCCCTGGCAACCCCAGCTGGACACAGACATAGATTTCCAGTCCAATACTGGATTATGAACCTGTAGCCATGGCAACCCCAAAACGACCACATCATGCAGATTATGCAACACCAGAAAGCGGATATCCTCCTGATGTGCAGGAGCCATGCACATGGTCAATTGGGTCCAGTACTGAGGCTTATTCTTGGCCAAAGGCGTAGCATCAATTCCTCTCAATGGAATAGGATACTGAAAGGGCTCCAAGAAAAAACCACAGCGCCTGGCATACTCCAAGTCCATCAAATTCAGGGCAGCGCCTGAATCCACAAATGCCATAACAGAATAGGATGACAAAGAGCAAATCAGAGTAACGGACAATAGAAATTTTGACTGTACCGTACCAATGGTGGCAGACCTAGCGAACCGCTTAGTGCGCTTAGGACAATCGGAGATAGCATGAGTGGATTCACCACAGTAAAAACATAGCCCATTCCGACGTCTGTGTTCTTGCCGTTCAGCTCTGGTCAAAGTCCTATCACATTGCATAGGCTCAGGCCCATGCTCAGATAGTACCGCCAAATGGTGCACAGCTTTACGCTCACGCAAGCGTCGATCGATCTGAATGGCCAAGGACATAGACTCATTCAGACCAGCAGGCATGGGAAATCCCACCATGACATCCTTAAGGGCTTCAGAGAGACCCTTTCTGAAAATTGCTGCCAGGGCACATTCATTCCACTGAGTGAGCACAGACCACTTTCTAAACTTCTGACAATATATCTCCGCTTCATCCTGACCCTGACACAGAGCCAGCAAGATTTTCTCTGCCTGATCCACTGAATTAGGTTCGTCATAAAGCAATCCAAGCGCCAGGAAAAACGCATCAAGATCACGCAATGCCGGATCTCCTGGCGCAAGGGAAAATGCCCAGTCTTGAGGGTCACCACGTAACAAAGAAATAATGATCTTTACTTGTTGAACAGGGTCACCTGAGGAGCGAGGTTTCAAGGCAAGAAACAATTTACAATTATTTTTGAAATTCAAGAACTTAGATCTATCACCAAAAAACAAATCAGGAATTGGAATCCTAGGCTCTGACAACGGATTCTGAACCACAAAATCTTGAATGTTTTGTACCCTTGTAGTGAGATTATCCATCCAAGAGGACAGACCTTGAATGTCCATGTTTACACCTGTGTCCTCAACCACCCAGAGGTAAAGGGGAAAAGAGAGACAAAACACACTGCAAAGAAAAAAAAATGGTCTCAGAACTTCTCTTATCCCTCTATTGAGATGCATTAGTACTTTGGGCCACCTGTACTGTTACGACCTGGTGGTCAGGACAATAATGGACCTGGTGGTTAAGAGCACACGGAATGACCTGATAGTTCCTGATAATAAAGGACGAGCTCTGAGACGTGGGAACTCTGCTGACCGCAATCCCTAATCCTATCAAACACACTAGAAATAGCCGTGGATTGCGCATAACGCTCCCTATGCAACTCGGCACAGCCTAAGGAACTAGCTAGCCCTGAAGATAGAAAAATAAAGCCTACCTTGCCTCAGAGAAATTCCCCAAAGGAAAAGGCAGCCCCCCACATATAATGACTGTGAGTAAAGATGAAAATACAAACACAGAGATGAAATAGATTTAGCAAAGTGAGGCCCGACTTACTGAACAGACCGAGGATAGGAAAGGTTACTTTGCGGTCAGCACAAAAACCTACAAAAAGACCACGCAGAGGGCGCAAAAAAGACCCTCCGCACCGACTCACGGTGCGGAGGCGCTCCCTCTGCGTCCCAGAGCTTCCAGCAAGCAAGACAACGATAAAAATAGCAAGCTGGACAGATAAATAGCAAACCAAAGAAATAAAAGCTGGAACTTAGCTTCTGCTGGGAAGACAGGTCACAAGAACGATCCAGGAGTGAACTAGACCAATACTGGAACATTGCCAGGTGGCATGGAGCAAAGATCTAAGTGGAGTTAAATAGAGCAGCAGCTAACGAATTAACCTCGTCACCTGTGGAAGGAAACTCAGAAACACCCACCAGAGGAAGTCCATGGACAGAATCAGCCGAAGTACCATTCATGACCACAGGAGGGAGCCCGACAACAGAATTCACAACAGGGTACGCTGCTGAATAGCACTAAATTCTACTAGGCCCAAAAGGATTTCCTGTGCTAGATGCCGTTACAAAATAGTAGTTAGGCAAACAGGCGGTGTAGCTTGCTTCATGGGTGGGGTATGCTGCTGAGTAGCAGAAATTGCTACTAGGCCCAAAAGGATTTCCTGGGCCAGATGCCGTTAAAAAATAGTACTTAGGTAAACAGGCGGTGTAGCTTGCTTCATGGGTGGGGTACGCTGCTGAGTTGCACCAAATTCTACAAGCCCCAAAAGGATTTCCTGGGCTAGATGCCATTACAAAATAGTAGTTAGGTAAACAGGCGTTGGGTGGCTGGGCTACTCTGCTGACGTACAGACACTGCTCCTAGGCCCTAAACTATCAACTGGATTAGATGCAGTGAAAATTGAGATACACAGGCGATAGTTTGTTTCACAGGCGGGCTACTCTGCTGACGTGCAGACACTGCTCCTAGGCCCTAAACTATCAACTGGATTAGATGCAGTGAAAATTGAGATATACAGGCGGTGTAGCTAGCTTCACAAGCGGGCTACTCAGATGACTATCAGACAATGCTACTAGCCCAAAAGGATTGGCTGGGCTAGATTACACCAAATGCTGTGACAAACACTTGCACAGCACTGGCACAGACCTGCCTGGCAAACAGTGCTATGAACTGCTGTAACCTACCCTGAAAAGGGCTGATATTACAACTAGTCCCGACTCCTCCCGACTCCCTAAACCTATCTCTCTGAAAATTTGCTCCAAAAAAACACTATTAGTCTGTATAGCGCCCACAGCAGCAGCAGTGCCGTCTAACACTAAGCTGCAGCAGTGAGGAAATGGTGGCGACGGGGCAAATGGCTGGTTCTTATAGGGCAAGGACATGTGACATACACAGCCATATTATTATTATTATTATTTCAGCATAGATCTGTCTATCCCCGGCCAACCCCCCCCCCGCCCACTATACGCTGAAACAGTCTATTAACAATGATAAATTTTAAGCAATTTGTCTGGGTTCGTCGAACGGCTCGAACACTGCCCAAAACAGCTCAAATTTGAGATTGGGGAACAGTTCGACTCGAACACCGCTCATCTCTAGTCTGTACCCGTGGCCTTTGACAGCCCCTCAGTGACCCCTTGTGATCTAGGACTTCCCCCAGTGGTGACTCTACTACCCCTCTTTTGGGGCTCAGGTTCGCGCTGGAAGCTCATACAGTCATCCACTTAAACCCTGACCGTGTGACTCCTTCATCATGTGACTGATCACATGATTCTGACATCACACAGGTCCTGGCTGTTTTTCAGGAGGAGATACGTGGACATTCTCCCTCCCGCTCTATGAATGTCTACTAAAACCAGCCCATTATATAATTTTATATGTACCGTCCCAACACGCAGAGCTGGAGAAAGCTAATCTGGTTTCATGTCACTGACGTGATAATCTCCCTTCCATCACTACACTAGTGACTCTGTCACAGTGCGTTTTAGGCTACGTTCACATTAGCGTCGCGTCGCTGTTGTGTCGGCGACGCAGCGGCGACGCGCCCCTATGTTTAACATAGGGGACGCGTGCGTCTTTTTGCACGCGTTTTCCGACACGTGCGTCGTTTTAGACGCTAGCGTCGGACGCAAGAAAACGCTACAAGTTGCATTTTTCTTGCGTCCGATTTCGTCAAAAAACTACGCACGCGTCGCAAAACGCGCGCGTTTTTGCGCGCGTTTGCGCGCAGTTTTCCGTGCGTCGCGTCGCCGACGCAGGGCGGCGCAACGCTAGTGTGAACGTAGCCTTAGCAGTGTTTTTTCCAAGTGGATATGGGCCCAAAACGCTATGGAATCCTTATGCCAGCTAATTCAATGACAATCCTGAAATGTTGTGCACATGATCAGTAATTTTCCTTTGAGTATTTGCAGTACATTTTTTCCTGCAGCATGTCAGTTATTTGTGTGGATTGTTAGCATTTACACCCATTTACTTCAATTGAGTCAGTCAAATTCGCTGCAAAAATGCAGGTATAAAAATGTTTGCGGATTTGCTGAGTTTTACGGACTTCCTATGGTGTTTTCCATGCTGTCATCTGTTTGACAGCACAAGAAATTCTGATTGGAAGCAACGTTACCGCCGGTAAGATCGTTACCATCGGTCAGACCCTGCAGCTGTGACTCTGACCCACGGTAAAATGCTTACTGCAGGTCAGCAGGCATCAATTGATGAGAAACTTCTTCCATCAGCGTACATCCGCTGTCACTGATAACAGTGAGGGCAGGCGGCACCGATGGGAGAAGTAGTCTCTCATCAGCTGGCGCCTGTGCTCAAAGTTAAAAATAAATAAATAAAATTAAACATTTAACTAAATACATATTGAAAAATAAACACATTATGCTCATATAACACCAAATTCCTGATGCCCTTGTCTCCTATAAAAATGTAAAATAAAAAAAAACATATACTCACCTTAAAGCCCAATCCCCGTTTCCCATGTCTAATGTAACCAATCAAAAATAATAAACCACCATATATTCTCCTGTCCGTCGTAGTCCATGTAATCCAGAGTGTCCCTCTGCAACCTCACTGGTAGAACCGTCACTTCAGGAGAAGTGACTGCTTTAACTGTCTGCCGGCCACACACTGGCAGGAGTGTCTTAGCTCCTGCTGTGTAGCGCTGAGCTGCCATGAGACAGGTCATGAGTTCACAAGCTGATTAGCACCGGTGATCTCACAGCACCACTGCTGCGTGAGAAAGTTCTCACGCATCGGTAGTGCCCTAAGTGAGATTGCCGGAGCTTATCATCTGGTGAACTTTCTCACTGCAGCTCAGCGCTTAACACTGCAGTAGTGATTACCTCCTATGTCTGTCCTTGAGAGCATTCTTATTAGTGACTGCTCTCAAAGTCATCAGGATTGTCATGGGACATTATTATTGTCTTCTCGGTGGACAGGTAATTGTTTATTATTTTAATTCTGTTACATGGGATGTTTGCTTCAGTGCATTGGGGGCATGAGTGTGGTTTAATTTAGAATCAATAAAGGAGTCTGTGTCATTATTTCAAATAAAGGACTTTATTCTGGGCATGTTTTTTAATAATATTACTATGGGGTTAGTAATGGGGGCGTCTTATAGATGACAATTCAAAGGTAACATCAACTATCACCCCAGACTGCCACCGCACCAGGGCAAGTGGGAAAAGTAAGGCTAAGTGCCAGAATTGGCGCATCTTATGCATGAGATGGGACCAATATCCATGGCCTCTTCCTAGGCAATTAATATCAGCCTGCAGCTGTCTGCCTAGCCTTTGCTGGTTAGATTTTATAGTGGGACCCAGTTTTTTTCTGGGGTCTCCCGGTAAACTCACGAGTAAAGGCTAAGCAAACATCTGTGAGCTGATATTAATTGCCTGAGAACCTTTATGGCTAGGCTCCTTCCCAGAATATTACCACCAGACCTCACTTGTCGGCTTTCCCTCTGCTGGTTATGAAAATTATGTGAGAGTCCACACAATTTTATTTTTCATTGTTAAAATTAACAGGTTTCTCAATGCACTCTGATTTCTGCCAGTTGGTGTTTGGTTACAGCCTATGTAGGTTCATTCTGCTAACGCTCCTACATAGGCTGGTGACAATGTGTTTGTGTGTTTATTTAACTCTTTACTTACCAATTTAGTAATGAGGGTTCATGACTGACATCTCTTCCTTACTAAACCTAGGACTGCTGACACTAAGCCCTAATCCCATTACCCTAATGCTACTGCATCAGAATGAAAAAAGGTTTTGAACCAGGAAATGACATCACAGAACTTGTAACAAAAATTTTTTTTAGCTCAAAAACGTATTTATTGCTGTACAAAAAGCATTCAAAAATGGCATACAAAAACACGCTTTTTTGCTACAGCATTTTTGAAGCCAAGAGATGCAGAAACCTTACAGAAATTTCTGCCAGTAAATACTAAACGTGCGTGCGCGCATTACCCTAACAGTACTCTCTTCTCAAGCTGAACAATTTACCATCACCACTAGAGGGCAGAAGAATGTTTTATAAAGAATGTGAGTTGTTAAAGGGAACCTGTCACCCCACCAGGCGTTTGAAGCTAAAAGAGACGAGCGCTGCCCGTCCTCTGTCCTCATATGCAGTCTAGCTGACTGCGCCTGTGCGGCCGCCCTGCCTGTGAATCCCAGCCCCGCAGTGTGAATAAATCAGAAGACACTGCGAGGCTGGGATTCACAGGCAGGGCGACCGCACAGGCGCAGTCAGCTAGACTGCATATGAGGACAGACGGGCAGCGCTCACTGCGCCTGCCCAAGCCATGACAAAAGAGCGCAGGCGCCGGCTGATTTCAAAACAGCGCTGAGGAGGCGGCGCCCGGCGCCATGAAGACTTGAGTGACGGCTGTGTGACATCTGCAGCAGGGGGGGAAAGGCCTGCCTCCAGGACTGAGGAAAGGTATTTAGGACAAATTACAAAACTGATTATTTCTGCAGTTACAGCACCAATAACTAAAAGAGCCACCTTGTCAGAATGCAGCATTACTGCTGCACAAGGTGGCTCTTTTAGTTTCAAACACCTGGGGGGATGGGGGGGTTGACATTGACTTGTAGAATTGCTAATTCCTATAGGTGGCACTAGAGTTGTAGTCCTCGTCATCTCTGAAGAGACAATTTGCATAATTCCCAGAGGAGCATTGTGGCTTAAAAGTCTCCTCATCTCGGCATGCTTGACATGTCACTCTCCCCAAGGAAAAACCATACCAATAAAGAATGTGAGAAACTGACTCATGTTTGGTAGAACTCACTGATGTATTTTTTCCTTTATTTCAGTGGTTGCTGGAAGGTCTCCATTTTCTGGGTTTTCTTTGCACACACAAAACTTTGGATGAGCAGTATAACTTTTTTTCTCAAGTTTTCCTTTGATGTGTTCCCCCTCCCCCCCCCCCCCCCCCCCAAGAGCAAATCCTGCTTTCTTGGCAGTAAAGGAGCTTCTGACAAAAAGCAGGTTTTGCTGCGTTTTTTTGCTTTGTATTTGCTGTGTTTTTATTGTTTCTTATGCATGTTATTCCAAAGACATACTGATAGGGAATTTAGATTGTGAGCCCCATCGGGGACAGTGATGATAATGTGTGCAAAATGTAAAGCGCTGCGGAATATGTTAGTGCTATATAAAAATAAAGATTATTATTATTATTATTATGTTGATAAAGTTAGTGCTCCCAAACATGATGCAGCTTTTTGCACAAAAAACGCAGCAAAATCTTATACCTGCGTTTTTGCACTTAGGACTCATGACCACTTGCGATGAAATCGGACAAATTCAATCCAATATAAAATTGGATTGAATTTGGACCAATGTTAATCTATGATTGTGTGCTCATCTGTTGTTGTTTTTTCCAGCTGGGATCAGATCACGATCGGGCTGGAAAAAAATCTCAGCATGCTGCGAATGTAATCAGAAAATGGATCGCAACCTGCAATATAAGTCAATGGGTGCGATTAAAAATCGCACAGCATGGTGCGAGTGCTGTGCGATATTGGCGCATCGATGTCATTTGAAAAGATGGTATTTCATATGCGGCTAATGTAAAAAACACACTGACAGATTATAATATATATATATATATATAGTACAGACCAAAAGTTTGTACACATCTTCTCATTTAAAGATTTTTCTGTATTTTCATGACTATGAAAATTGTACATTCACACTGACGGCATCAAAACTATGAATTAATACATGTGGAATTATATAATTAACAAAAAAGTTTGAAACAACTGAAAATATGTCTTATATTCTAGGTTCTTCAAAGTAGCCACCTTTTGCTTTGATGACTGCTTTGCACACTCTTGGCATTCTCTTGATGAGCTTCAATGATGTCATAAAGGACGTGGACATCCCGCGTCTGATTGGTCAATCAGCAACGGGCACAGTATCGACGTAGATGTCATAATGGTTGCCATGGTGACGATGATGTCATAAAGGTTGCCTCGACCAATCAGCAACGGGCACAGTCTGCTGCGAATTCTGGAATCATCATTGTCCATATACTACGGGGACATGCATATTCTAGAATACCCGATGCGTTAGAATCGGGCCACAATCTAGTCTATATATTTAATTGTCTAAGGGTTTTTCCGTCTGTCTGTCCTGGAAATCCAGCGTCTCTGATTGGTCGAGGTCGCCAGGCCTCGACCAATCAGCGACGGGCACAATATCGACGTAGAAACCCGCGCCTCTGATTGTCCATATACTACGGGGACATGCATATTCTAGAATACCCGATGCGTTACAATCGGGCCACAATCTAGATATATATATGTATATATGTATATATATATATATATATATATGTGTGTGTGTGTGTGTGTGTGTGTGTGTCAGTGACTTTTATCTGCTTAATTGAGAATGACATAACGAAGGGATTGCCCACACCTGTCCATGAAATAGCCTTGGAGTCAATTGTCCAATTACTTTTGGTCCCTTTAAAAACAGGGTGGCAGATGTTAAGGAGCTGAAACTCCTAACCCCTTCATCCAATTTTAATGTGGATACCCTCAAATGAAAGCTGAAAGTCTGAAATTCAACTGCATCTGAATTGTTTTGTTTAAAATTCATTGTGGTAATGTCTATAACCAAAATTAGAAAAATGTTGTCTCCTATACTGTCCCCTATGTACAGGAATATTACTACTATAATACTGCCCCTATGTACAAGAATATAACCCCTATAATACTGCCCCATGTACAAGAATATAACTACTATAATACTGCTCCTATGTACAAGAATATAACTACTATAATACTGCTCCTATGTACAAGAATATAACTACTATAATACTGCTCCTATGTACAAGAATATAATATAATACTGCCCCTATGTAGAAGAATAATAATAATAATAATAATAATCTTTATTTTTATATAGCGCTAACATATTCCGCAGCGCTTTACAGTTTTGCACACATTATCATCACTGTCCCTGTTATGTAGGCAATCCAGTAACACAGTGTGCAGTAATCAGAGCACATACAGTGATCTGACAATAACCCAAAAACAATAGAACGAGCTCTGAGACGTGGAATCTCTGAAGACCGCAATACCTGAACCTATCCTAAACACAACTAAAGGCAGCTGTGGATTGCGCCTGACACTACCTATGCAACTCGGCACAGCCTGAGGAACTGACTAGCCTGAAGATAGAAATACAAGCCTGACTTGCCTCAGAGAAATACCCCAAAGGAAAAGGCAGCCCCCCACATATAATGACTGTTAGCAAGATGAAAAGACAAAACGTAGGGATGAAATAGATCCAGCAAAGTGAGGCCCGATATTCTAGATAGAGCGAGGATAGCAAAGAGAACTTTGCAGTCTACAAAAAACCCTAAAGCAAAAAACCACGCAAAGGGGGCAAAAAGACCCACCGTGCCGAACTAACGGCACGGCGGTACACCCTTTGCGTCTCAGAGCTTCCAGCAAAAACGAAAAGACAAGCTGGACAGAAAAAACAGCAACAAAAGCAAAGAAGCACTTATCTAAGCAGAGCAGCAGGCCACAGGAAAGATCCAGAAGCTCAGATCCAACACTGGAACATTGACAAGGAGCAAGGAAGACAGAATCAGGTGGAGTTAAATAACAAGGCAGCCAACGAGCTCACCAGAACACCTGAGGGAGGAAGCCCAGAAGCTGTAGTACCACTTGTGACCACAGGAGTGAATTCAGCCACAGAGTTCACAACAGTACCCCCCCCCCCCCTTGAGGAGGGGTCACCGAACCCTCACCAGAGCCCCCAGGCCGACCAGGATGAGCCACATGAAAGGCACGAACAAGATCTGGAGCATGGACATCAGAGGCAAAAACCCAGGAATTATCTTCCTGAGCATAACCCTTCCATTTAACCAGATACTGGAGTTTCCGTCTAGAGACACGAGAATCCAAAATTTTCTCCACAATATACTCCAATTCCCCCTCCACCAAAACAGGGGCAGGAGGCTCAACAGATGGAACCATAGGTGCCACGTATCTCCGCAACAACGACCTATGGAATACATTATGTATGGAAAAGGAGTCCGGGAGGGTCAGACGAAAGGACACAGGATTGAGAATCTCAGAAATCCTATACGGACCAATAAAACGAGGTTTAAATTTAGGAGAGGAAACCTTCATAGGAATATGACGAGAAGATAACCAAACCAGATCCCCAACACGAAGTCGGGGACCCACACGGCGTCTGCGATTAGCGAAAAGTTGAGCCTTCTCCTGGGACAAGGTCAAATTGTCCACTACCTGAGTCCAGATCTGCTGCAAACTGTCCACCACAGAATCCACACCAGGACAGTCTGAAGACTCAACCTGTCCTGAAGAGAAACGAGGATGGAACCCAGAATTGCAGAAAAATGGAGAGACCAAGGTAGCCGAGCTGGCCCGATTATTAAGGGCGAACTCAGCCAACGGCAAAAAGGACACCCAATCATCCTGGTCTGCAGAAACAAAACATCTCAGATATGTTTCCAAGGTCTGATTGGTTCGTTCGGTCTGGCCATTAGTCTGAGGATGGAAAGCCGAGGAAAAAGATAGGTCAATGCCCATCCTACCACAAAAGGCTCGCCAGAACCTTGAAACAAACTGGGAACCTCTGTCAGAAACAATATTCTCAGGAATGCCATGCAAACGAACCACATGCTGGAAGAACAAAGGCACCAAATCAGAGGAGGAAGGCAATTTAACCAAGGGCACCAGATGGACCATTTTAGAAAAGCGATCACAGACCACCCAAATGACTGACATCTTTTGAGAAACGGGAAGGTCAGAAATGAAATCCATCGAAATATGTGTCCAAGGCCTCTTCGGGACCGGCAAGGGCAAAAGCAACCCACTGGCATGTGAACAGCAGGGCTTAGCCCTAGCACAAGTCCCACAGGACTGCACAAAAGTACGTACATCCCGTGACAGAGATGGCCACCAGAAGGATCTAGCCACTAACTCTCTGGTACCAAAGATTCCTGGATGACCAGCCAACACCGAACAATGAAGTTCAGAAATAACTTTACTAGTCCACCTATCAGGGACGAACAGTTTCTCGGCCGGACAACGATCAGGTTTATTAGCCTGAAATTTTTGCAACACTCGCCGCAAATCAGGGGAGATGGCAGACACAATGACTCCTTCCTTGAGGATACTCGCCGGCTCAGATAAACCCGGAGAGTCGGGCACAAAACTCCTAGACAGAGCATCCGCCTTCACATTTTTAGAGCCCGGAAGGTACGAAATCACAAAATCGAAGCGAGCAAAAAATAACGACCAACGGGCCTGTCTAGGATTCAAGCGCTTGGCAGACTCGAGATAAGTAAGGTTCTTATGATCAGTCAATACCACCACGCGATGCTTAGCTCCTTCAAGCCAATGACGCCACTCCTCGAATGCCCACTTCATGGCCAGCAACTCTCGGTTGCCCACATCATAATTACGCTCAGCAGCAGAAAACTTCCTGGAAAAGAAAGCACATGGTTTCAACACTGAGCAACCAGAACCTCTCTGTGACAAAACCGCCCCCGCTCCAATCTCAGAAGCATCAACCTCGACCTGGAACGGAAGAGAAACATCTGGTTGACACAACACAGGGGCAGAACAAAAACGACGCTTCAACTCCTGAAAAGCTTCCACGGCAGCAGAAGACCAATTAACCAAATCAGCACCCTTCTTGGTCAAATCGGTCAATGGTTTGGCAATGCTAGAAAAATTACAGATGAAGCGACGATAAAAATTAGCAAAGCCCAGGAACTTTTGCAGACTTTTCAGAGATGTCGGCTGAGTCCAATCCTGAATGGCTTGGACCTTAACCGGATCCATCTCGATAGTAGAAGGGGAAAAGATGAACCCCAAAAATGAAACTTTCTGCACACCGAAGAGACACTTTGATCCCTTCACGAACAAAGAATTAGCACGCAGGACCTGGAAAACCATTCTGACCTGCTTCACATGAGACTCCCAATCATCTGAGAAGATCAAAATGTCATCCAAGTAAACAATCAGGAATTTATCCAGATACTCACGGAAGATATCATGCATAAAAGACTGAAAAACAGATGGAGCATTGGCAAGTCCGAACGGCATCACTAGATACTCAAAATGACCCTCGGGCGTATTAAATGCCGTTTTCCATTCATCTCCTTGCCTGATTCTCACCAGATTATACGCACCACGAAGATCTATCTTAGTGAACCAACTAGCCCCCTTAATCCGAGCAAACAAGTCAGATAACAATGGCAAGGGATACTGAAACTTAACAGTGATCTTATTAAGAAGGCGGTAATCAATACACAGTCTCAGCGAACCATCCTTCTTGGCTACAAAAAAGAACCCTGCTCCCAGTGGTGATGACGATGGGCGAATATGTCCCTTCTCCAGGGATTCCTTCACATAACTGCGCATAG
The DNA here is from genome assembly GCF_032444005.1 of Ranitomeya imitator. Taxonomy (NCBI): domain Eukaryota; kingdom Metazoa; phylum Chordata; class Amphibia; order Anura; family Dendrobatidae; genus Ranitomeya; species Ranitomeya imitator. Next base: position 164,266,197 of record NC_091283.1, on the reverse strand, counting down.
CGGTGTGTTCAGGCACGGATAAATTAAATAAACGACCTTTAAGGAATTTACTACCAGGAATCAAATTGATAGCACAATCACAATCCCTATGCGGAGGTAGGGCATCGGACTTGGGCTCTTCAAATACATCCTGATAATCAGACAAGAACTCTGGGACCTCAGAAGGAGTGGATGACGAAATAGACAAAAATGGAACATCACCATGTACCCCCTGACAACCCCAGCTGGATACCGACATAGAGTTCCAATCCAATACTGGATTATGGGTTTGTAGCCATGGCAACCCCAACACGACCACATCATGCAGATTATGTAGCACCAGAAAGCGAATAACTTCCTGATGTGCAGGAGCCATGCACATGGTCAGCTGGGCCCAGTACTGAGGTTTATTCTTGGCCAAAGGTGTAGCATCAATTCCTCTCAACGGAATAGGACACCGCAAAGGCTCCAAGAAAAACCCACAACGTTTAGCATAATCCAAATCCATCAGATTCAGGGCAGCGCCTGAATCCACAAACGCCATGACAGAATACGATGACAAAGAGCATATCAAGGTAATGGACAGAAGGAATTTGGACTGTACAGTACCAATGACGGCAGACCTATCGAACCGCTTAGTGCGCTTAGGACAATCAGAAATAGCATGAGTGGAATCACCACAGTAGAAACACAGCCCATTCAGACGTCTGTGTTCTTGCCGTTCAACTCTGGTCATAGTCCTATCGCACTGCATAGGCTCAGGTTTAATCTCAGACAATACCGCCAGATGGTGCACAGATTTACGCTCGCGCAAGCGACGACCGATCTGAATGGCCAAAGACATAGACTCATTCAAACCAGCAGTCATAGGAAAACCCACCATGACATCCTTAACCCTCCGTCACATACAATATTCGGACTAACGAGTTCACATACAATGTGCCTGTCAGGCGCCTGCTGGAAAAATACCTATAATATCTAATGTTTGCAATTTCAGTGCTCTAAAAGTGATCAGTGACCTTCATAGGGATGTAATAAAAGAGACTACACATAATCATTTGCAAAAAAAAACATTTACTTAACATAAAACTAATAACTATGAAATACAAACTTTTCAAAACTCCTGCCAAATAGTCCCCAGTTCGACTCTCTCAAAAAAATGTACAAAGAAAATTTTTTAACACAAACTTAATTTTAAGGTACCTTAAGTACTATTAAAAACATATTCAATCAGAAGTAGATGCTGAGGTTTCCCCAGAAAAGTCACACTTGCAGAGCAAATAGCAAGAATTACACACCATTTTTGCATGTGTCAGGCAAATTGCTTTATGACATTTGAGACATTCATAATTTGAAAGCCTTCTGGTTCCGCTTTCCGTTTGGCAGGTGGTGCATCTCCTTCTTTTGTGAGGTGGTGCAGATGGTGACTTTTCACCATCATCTTCTGGGCGGAACCTTTTGAGCTGAACTTGAAGGCGAGAGGGGATACCGATTGTTTTCACGCTTCTCCTGCGTAGCTCTCCAAGTACTAGTTATTTTCCAATATAATATGATCCAACTTCTTCATCCTCACCACTGTCACCATCTTGCTCTGTTTCAGAATCCAGGACACATTCTTCCACCTCATCATGAGAATCAATCTCACTTTCCTCTCCTAAATCCTCATTCAGTGTGAGGTCTCTATCATCTAACAGCATGTTTGTTACTTCCTCAACATCAAGTTGTTTGGATAAATTGTACATTTTCCTCTCCATTTCAGCAGATAATCTGAAGCAAGAGAAGGAATATGTTAGGGAACTACTGTATATGCCTGAGCAGCACACTTTCTTTTATAAAATCTCCCTTATTTCTATGAAATATCCTCACATTTTGTGCTATACATTCATAAAACAAGCTAAATGAACTATTGTGATGAATAAAAACATAAAATACCAACCTTACTGAATGTGACGTATTCACATACAATGAGCCTGAGAGATCTGTGCAGCTATATCCTCTCCCCTGAAGCTCTGAAATCCAACTGTGATATCAGGTTTCACAGACCTTCAAGAGACAGGAGACTACCTGGAGGGAGGGGGTTTCCTCACAATCTGGTGAGGAAGGAGAAATGAAAGTAAAAGAGAAGCGCCTGTCAGATCAGTTGTATGTGACGGAGGGTTAAGAACCTCAGAGAGACCCTTTCTGAACAAAGCTGCCAGCGCAGATTCATTCCACAGAGTGAGTACTGACCACTTCCTAAATTTCTGACAATATACTTCTATATCATCCTGACCCTGGCACAAAGCCAGCAAATTTTTCTCAGCCTGATCCACTGAATTAGGCTCATCGTACAGCAATCCGAGTGCCAGGAAAAACGCATCGACACCACTCAATGCAGGGTCTCCTGGCGCAAGAGAAAATGCACAGTCCTGAGGGTCGCCGCGCAAAAAAGAAATAATAATCAAAACCTGTTGAACTGAATTACCAGAAGAATGAGGTTTCAAGGCCAGAAATAGCTTACAATTATTTTTGAAGCTCAGAAACTTAGTTCTATCACCAAAAAACAAATCAGGAATAGGAATTCTTGGTTCTAGCATAGATTTCTGATCAATTGTATCTTGAATCTTTTGTACATTTATAACGAGATTATCCATTGAAGAGCACAGAGCCTGAATATCCATGTCCACAGCTGTGTCCTGAAGCACCCTAATGTCTAGGGGAAAAAAAAGACTGAACACAGAGCTGAGAAAAAAAAATGATGTCATAGTAACATAGTAACATAGTCAGTAAGGCCGAAAAAAGACATTTGTCCATCCAGTTCAGCCTATATTCCATCATAATAAATCCCCAGATCTACGTCCTTCTACAGAACCTAATAATTGTATGATACAATATTGTTCTGCTCCAGGAAGACATCCAGGCCTCTCTTGAACCCCTCGACTGAGTTCGCCATCACCACCTCCTCAGGCAAGCAATTCCAGATTCTCACTGCCCTAACAGTAAAGAATCCTCTTCTATGTTGGTGGAAAAACCTTCTCTCCTCCAGACGCAAAGAATGCCCCCTTGTGCCTGTCACCTTCCTTGGTATAAACAGATCCTCAGCGAGATATTTGTATTGTCCCCTTATATACTTATACATGGTTATTAGATCGCCCCTCAGTCGTCTTTTTTCTAGACTAAATAATCCTAATTTCGCTAATCTATCTGGGTATTGTAGTTCTCCCATCCCCTTTATTAATTTTGTTGCCCTCCTTTGTACTCTCTCTAGTTCCATTATATCCTTCCTGAGCACCGGTGCCCAAAACTGGACACAGTACTCCATGTGCGGTCTAACTAGGGATTTGTACAGAGGCAGTATAATGCTCTCATCATGTGTATCCAGACCTCTTTTAATGCACCCCATGATCCTGTTTGCCTTGGCAGCTGCTGCCTGGCACTGGCTGCTCCAGGTAAGTTTATCATTAACTAGGATCCCCAAGTCCTTCTCCCTGTCAGATTTACCCAGTGGTTTCCCGTTCAGTGTGTAATGGTGATATTGATTCCCTCTTCCCATGTGTATAACCTTACATTTATCATTGTTAAACCTCATCTGCCACCTTTCAGCCCAAGTTTCCAACTTATCCAGATCCATCTGTAGCAGAATACTATCTTCTCTTGTATTAACTGCTTTACATAGTTTTGTATCATCTGCAAATATCGATATTTTACTGTGTAAACCTTCTACCAGATCATTAATGAATATGTTGAAGAGAACAGGTCCCAATACTGACCCCTGCGGTACCCCACTGGTCACAGCGACCCAGTTAGAGACTATACCATTTATAACCACCCTCTGCTTTCTATCACTAAGCCAGTTACTAACCCATTTACACACATTTTCCCCCAGACCAAGCATTCTCATTTTGTGTACCAACCTCTTGTGCGGCACGGTATCAAACGCTTTGGAAAAATCGAGATATACCACGTCCAATGACTCACCGTGGTCCAGTCTATAGCTTACCTCTTCATAAAAACTGATTAGATTGGTTTGACAGGAGCGATTTCTCATAAACCCATGCTGATATGGAGTTAAACAGTTATTCTCATTGAGATAATCCAGAATAACATCCCTCAGAAACCCTTCAAATATTTTACCAACAATAGAGGTTAGACTTACTGGCCTATAATTTCCAGGTTCACTTTTAGAGCCCTTTTTGAATATTGGCACCACATTTGCTATGCGCCAGTCCTGCGGAACAGACCCTGTCGCTATAGAGTCACTAAAAATAAGAAATAATGGTTTATCTATTACATTACTTAGTTCTCTTAGTACTCGTGGGTGTATGCCATCCGGACCCGGAGATTTATCTATTTTAATCTTATTTAGCCGGTTTCGCACCTCTTCTTGGGTTAGATTGGTGACTCTTAATATAGGGTTTTCATTGTTTCTTGGGATTTCACCTAGCATTTCATTTTCCACCGTGAATACCGTGGAGAAGAAGGTGTTTAATATGTTAGCTTTTTCCTCGTCATCTACAACCATTCTTTCCTCACTATTTTTTAAGGGGCCTACATTTTCAGTTTTTATTCTTTTACTATTGATATAGTTGAAGAACAGTTTGGGATTAGTTTTACTCTCCTTAGCAATGCGCTTCTCTGTTTCCTTTTTGGCAGCTTTAATTAGTTTTTTAGATAAAGTATTTTTCTCCCTATAGTTTTTTAGAGCTTCAATGGTGCCATCCTGCTTTAGTAGTGCAAATGCTTTCTTTTTACTGTTAATTGCCTGTCTTACTTCTTTGTTTAGCCACATTGGGTTTTTCCTATTTCTAGTCCTTTTATTCCCACAAGGTATAAACCGCTTACACTGCCTATTTAGGATGTTCTTAAACATTTCCCATTTATTATCTGTATTCTCATTTCTGAGGATATTGTCCCAGTCTACCAGATTAAGGGCATCTCTAAGCTGTTCAAACTTTGCCTTCCTAAAGTTCAATGTTTTTGTGACTCCCTGACAAGTCCCCCTAGTGAAAGACAGGTGAAACTGCACAATATTGTGGTCGCTATTTCCTAAATGCCCAACCACCTGCAGATTTGTTATTCTGTCAGGTCTATTAGATAGTATTAGGTCTAAAAGTGCTGCTCCTCTGGTTGGATTCTGCACCAATTGTGAAAGATAATTTTTCTTGGTTATTAGCAGAAACCTGTTGCCTTTATGGGTTTCACAGGTTTCTGTTTCCCAGTTAATATCCGGGTAGTTAAAGTCCCCCATAACCAGGACCTCATTATGGGTTGCAGCTTCATCTATCTGCTTTAGAAGTAGACTTTCCATGCTTTCTGTTATATTTGGGGGTTTGTAACAGACCCCAATGAGAATTTTGTTACCATTTTTCCCTCCATGAATTTCAACCCATATGGACTCGACATCCTCATTCCCTTCGCTAATATCCTCCCTTAAAGTGGACTTTAGACAAGACTTTACATAGAGACAAACCCCTCCTCCTCTCCGATTTTTACGATCCTTTCTAAACAGACTGTAACCCTGTAAGTTAACTGCCCAGTCATAGCTTTCATCTAACCATGTCTCGGTTATTCCCACTATGTCAAAGTTACCTGTAGATATTTCTGCTTCTAGTTCTTCCATCTTGTTTGTCAGGCTTCTGGCGTTTGCGAGCATGCAGTTTAGAGGATTTTGTTTTGTTCCAATCTCCTCACTGTGGATTGTTTTAGAAATGTTCTTACCTCCCTTCTGAGTATGTTTTCCTGGGTCGTCTTTGTTCGAGTCTAATGTCAGAACTTCTTTTTTCCCTCTATTGAGAATCATTAGTTTGGGCTCCTTGTACTGTTATGTAGGCAATCCAGTAACACAGTGTGCAGTAATCAGAGCACATACAGTGATCTGACAATAACCCAAAAACAATAGAACGAGCTCTGAGACGTGGAATCTCTGTAGACCGAAATACCTGAACCTATCCTAAACACAACTAAAGGCAGCTGTGGATTGCGCCTGACACTACCTATGCAACTCGGCACAGCCTGAGGAACTGACTAGCCTGAAGATAGAAATACAAGCCTGACTTGCCTCAGAGAAATACCCCAAAGGAAAAGGCAGCCCCCCACATATAATGACTGTTAGCAAGATGAAAAGACAAAACGTAGGGATGAAATAGATCCAGCAAAGTGAGGCCCGATATTCTAGATAGAGCGAGGATAGCAAAGAGAACTTTGCAGTCTACAAAAAACCCTAAAGCAAAAAACCACGCAAAGGGGGCAAAAAGACCCACTGTGCCGAACTAACGGCACGGCGGTACACCCTTTGCGTCTCAGAGCTTCCAGCAAAAACGAAAAGACAAGCTGGACAGAAAAAACAGCAACAAAAGCAAAGAAGCACTTATCTAAGCAGAGCAGCAGGCAGGCCACAGGAAAGATCCAGAAGCTCAGATCCAACACTGGAACATTGACAAGGAGCAAGGAAGACAGAATCAGGTGGAGTTAAATAACAAGGCAGCCAACGAGCTCACCAGAACACCTGAGGGAGGAAGCCCAGAAGCTGCAGTACCACTTGTGACCACAGGAGTGAATTCAGCCACAGAATTCACAACATGTCCCCAATGGGGCTCACAATCTAGAATCCCTATCAGTATGTCTTTGGAATGTGGGAGGAAACCGGAGTGCCCGGAGGAAACCCACGCAAACACGGAGAGAACATACAAACTCTTTGCAGATGTTGTCCTGGGTGGGATTAGAACCCAGGACCCCAGCGTTGCAAGGATATATGGTACATTCCATAATACTGCCCCTATGTATAAGAATATAAGTAGTGAGTGAGCCTGTGCTGTAGTTTGTTTATTTCTTATTATACTGAATAATACTTGTCCATTTAATCGGTAATTATTTTACATTTTCAGCACCTCGTGCGTCTCTTACATCGTACCAGTGTGCCATGGGGCTGAGTTGTTACTGTGGAGCTTTCCGTTTCCTCTATGCTAGATGAGCCGCTTGCTTAATACAGGTCAGTTTATACTTTTTACTGATGCGGGATGTCACAATTGTCAATTTATAAAATTGCTTTTTGTACTAAAATTTAAAGCAGTGAAGTAACTTATAGAGTAACCGTCATTTTTATTTTTACTTGAAAATAAGAAGCTTTGTAATATATTTCATTAGAGAAATCTGCTTCTTTCTCTGCCAGAATTGAATAGAGTTTATCAAAATTCTCAGTTCTGGGGTGAAATCTGTATTCAGTGAAGACAGAAGCTCCTATTATTAAGATTGTTACTGTTTAACATTAATAAAACTGAAGGAAAATTAAAGGGTAAAGTGTAGCGGAGGCATCATGTTCATATTTGTATATTTATAGCCTCATATTCTTTCCAGCAGACTGTACATGAAGGATTACAGCTAGTGATGAGCGAATAGCATTGTTGCTCGGGTCTCCTCCGAGTATTTTGAAGTGCTTTGACATTTAGTTTTCGTTGCCTCAGCTGCATGATTTACTGCTGCTGGATAGCCTGAATACATGTGGGGATTCCCTAGCAAACAGGCATTCCTCACGTGTATTCAGCCTGGCTAGCAGCTGTAAATCATTCAGCTGAGGCAAGGAAAACTAAATGTCACAGCACTACAAAATACTCAGAGACCACCCGAGCGTGCTCTGGGAAACCCGAGCAACGAGTATATTCGCTCATCACTAATTGCAGCATTTCACTGATTTAGCTATGACTTTGTGTCCACAATTGACATATAATGACGTACAAAGCCATCCACAACCTGTCTCCTCCATACATCTGTGACCTCGTCTCCCGGTACTTACCTGCATGCAACCTCCAATCCTCACAAGATCTCCTTCTCTACTCCCCTCTTATCTCCTCTTCCCACAATCGTATTAAAGATTTCTCTCGTGCATCCCACATACTCTGGAACTCTCTACCACAACATATCAGACTCTCACCTAGCATCGAAACCTTCAAAAAGAGCCTGAAGACCCACCACTTCCGACAAGCCAACAACCTGCAGTAATCACCGATCAATCAAACCGCTGCACAACCAGCTCTACCCTCACCTACTGTATCCTCACCCATCCCTTGTAGATTGTGAGCCTTCGTGGGCAGAGTCCTCTCTCCTCCTGTACCAGTTATGACTTGCATTGTTTAAGATTATTGTACTTGTTTTTATGTATACCCCTCCTCACATGTAAAGCGCCATGAAATAAATGGCGCTATAACAATAAATAATAATAATAATTGCGCTATTCACTGAACTGCATGTTCTGGTACGTGCATCTGTAATGAGCGGCGTTCTGAAAGTTGTCGTTCGTAAGGAACACTGACCTTTGGTTAGAAAGCACTGGCATAAATAATTAGAAACCTCATGTATCACTGAGCTGAATTCTGTCTGCTCTTCTGTGTTTTGCAGACTTCTACATTTATCTGTAACTTAGGCTGGTTTCACATTTGTGGTTGTGTCCGCAGCTTTTCTGAGACATACATCCGCATGGGACTTGATTTCCTATCTTTTACATTCTAGACGCAGGTGCATGCGTTTCCATGCATTCACCTGTGTTCGCTTATGCATGTGTATTTTCGCGGTGGGCGGCTGGGCGCGGCAGATGCACCATGTTAGAATTTTTTTTACGTGAAATTTCCGCCGTCATGCGCATGCGGACGCTTGCGGAAGGAGTGCGTCAAAACAACACATTGCAGTCTATGGGGACGCATAGGAACGTAAGTACGTGCATTTGTTTGCGTTTGCACAAGAGTCTATATCAGGGGTCCCCAACTCCAGGCCTCGAGGGCCGCCAACAGTGCAGGTTTTCAGGATTTCTTTAGTATTGCATCGGTGGTAATGTGATCATCTGCACAGGTGATGATTCCAACCCCTGTGCAATACTAAGGAAATCCTGAAAACCTGCACTGTTGGCGGCCCTCGAGGCCTGGAGTTGGGGACCACTGGTCTATATACAGAAATCCCATGAGCCATGCCGATTGGGCGTGGCTTGAGTAGATTAAATTTTCCATAACTAACGCATGCGCATAAACAACGCAAACGCATGCAAAAATACCTGGAAACGTGTGCAAACGTTGCGTTTTTTTATCCGTCATTAATAAGTTGATACGGATAAAAATTGCAACGTTATCATGCATTTTGCCATTCGTTTGCGGTTACGTACGAAACACTGCTGACTCAACTGCAAATGGGAACCTAGCCTTAGCTGTTTCATTCACCCATTCACCAGAGAGTACTTTATATTATACATGGTTTCTTATAGCGTTCCCTATATAGTATATGGTTAATTAGAAAGCTCGCATTACTATCTTATTAATTAATGAGTACTCTGTACTGTATATGGTTTATGATAACACTCAATTTCTGTATTAGAGCATACTCTGTATTGTATATAGTTTATTAGAATGCTGACATCTCTATATTAGAGCACACTGTATTGAAAATGGTTTATTAGAATGCTCACATCTTTATAATAGACTGCATTCTATAGTGTATATGATTTATTAGAATGCTCACATCTTTATATTAGAGCACACTCTGTAGTGTATATGGTTTATTAGGATGCTCACATCTTTATATTAGAGCACATTCTGTATTGTATATGGTTTATTAGGATGCTCACATCTCTATATTAGAGCACACTCTGTATTGTATATGGTTTATTAGAATGCTCACATCTCTATATTGGAGCCCCCTCTGTATTGTATATGGTTTATTAGGATGGTCACATCTTTATATTAGAGCACCCTCTGTATTGTATATGGTTTATTAGAATGCTCACATCTCTATATTAGAGCACCCTCTGTATTGTATATGGTTTATTAGGATGCGCCCATCTCTATATTAGAGCACACTCTGTAGTGTATATGATTTATTAGAATGCTCACATCTTTATATTAGAGCACCCTCTGTATTGTATATGGTTTATTAGAATGCTCACATCTTTATATTAGAGCACCCTCTGTATCGTATATGTTTATTAGGATGCTCACATCTTTATATTAGAGCACCCTCTGTATTGTATATAGTTTATTAGAATGATCACATCTCTATATTAGAGCACCCTCTGTATTGTATATGGTTTATTAGAATGATCACATCTCTATATTAGAGCACACTCTGTATTGCATATGGTTTATTAGAATGATCACATCTCTATATTAGAGCACACTCTATATTGTATATGGTTTATTAGGATGCTCACATCTTTATATTAGAGCACCCTCTGTATTGTATATGGTTTATTAGGATGCTCACATCTTTATATTAGAGCACCCTCTGTATTGTATATGGTTTATTAGGTTGCTCACATCTTTATATTAGAGCACCCTCTGTATTGTATATGGTTTGTTATAATGCTCACATCTCTATATCAGAGCACCCTCTGTATTGTATATGGTTTATTAGGATGCTCACATCTTTATATCAGAGCACCCTCTGTATTGTATATGGTTTGTTATAATGCTCACATCTCTATATTAGAGCACACTGTATTGTATATGGGTTATACACACACTCGAGTGTGGGAATTTTTCTGAATATTTTCTCACGCTCGAGTTCATATGAGGTTATACCAGCAGGGGGCGCAGCACCGCAAGTCTAGGTAGCTACGTGCCCCTGCTTTCTATTCCTTCCCCAGATTTTACAGTCAGGAGCACAGCTGCATTAGCAGGCTCTTGCTTGTAAAATTAATTAACCCCTTCAGATGGATTTACATCGGGGGACATGACTGTAACGACGGAAAGGTATGGGATATTGTTGTTTTTTTATTTTTCCATTTTTACTGAACAAGGGTCGTCATTTGGATTAAGAGTATAATAAACTATTACAACACCCTGTGACTTTATTTCATTAAAATACTTTATTCCTAATGTGTGTGTGTTTTAGTAACCATTTACAGTACTATTGGATTATAATGGATAGGTGTCTTATTGACATCTCTCCATTATTAACCTGGTTTAATGTAACCTTACAAGAACAAGGTGGCATTAACCCTTTATTACCCCATATCCCACTGCTACAGTGGAGTGGGAAGAGAGTGGCCAAGTGCCAGAATAGGCGCATCTTCCAGATGTGCCTTTTCTGGGGTGGCTGGGGGCAGATGTTTTTAGCCAGTGGGGCCAATAACCATGGACCCTCTCCAGGCTATTAATATCTGCCCTCAGTCACTGGCTTCCCCACTCTGGCGGAGAAAATTGCGCGGGAACCCATGCCAGTTTTTTCCGCGATTTAACCCTTTATTTTAACAGCCCCCAAATTTTGCACACACACACTACTAACATTAGTAGTAATAATAATAATCTTTAGATAGCGGCAACATATTCCGCAGCGCTTTACAGTTTAACAGTTTCAAACACAACAGTCATAGGTAATAGCGTTAACAATAAAATAAAGCAAAATAAGACGCCCCTGCTCATGAGAGCTTACAATCTACAATGAGGTGGGGGAGATACAAAGTACAGGTGTGTATTTACAATGATGTATTTACAATGATGGTCCAGCCATCTTCAGGGGGTGGGGGGTAGATGGAGATAGTGAATGGGCTACACACACAAACATGAAATGACTTAGATTAGTGAATGTGATAGGCCGCTCTGAACAATTGTGTTTTGAGCGAGCGCCTAAAACTATGCAAGTTGTGGATGGTCCTAATATCTTGGGGTAGAGCATTCCAGAGGATTGGCGCAGCACGGGAGAAGTCTTGGAGTCGGGAGTGGGAGGTACGGATTAGTGCAGAGGTTAGTCGGAAGTCATTTGCAGAGCGCAGCGGTCGGCTAGGCTGATAGACCAAAATGAGGGAGGAGATGTATAGGGGTGCCGCACTGTGGAGAGCTTTGTAGGTGAGAACAAATACTTTGAATTGCATCCTGTAATGAATGGGCAGCCAGTGTAATAGTGAGGAATATGCAAAAAAAAAAAGGGATATGAAAAGGTTTACTGTATGTAAACCATGCCTCATATCCTGTCGGGTTTGGGAAGGAGATAGCAAAAGCCGACAATTGAATTACTGGCTTTTCTGCTATCTAGTGCTGTATGAAATATATATATATATATATATATATATATATATATATATATATATATACAGTTAGGTCCATATATATTTGGACAGAGACAACATTTTTCTAATTTTGGTTATAGACATTACCACAATGAATTTTAAACAAAACAATTCAGATGCAGTTGAAGATCAGACTTTCAGCTTTCATTTGAGGGTATCCACATTAAAATTGGATGAAGGGTTTAGGAATTTCAGCTCCTTAACATGTGCCACCCTGTTTTTAAAGGGACCAAAAGTAATTGGACAATTGACTCCAAGGCTATTTCATGGACAGGTGTGGGCAATCCCTTCGCTATGTCATTCTCAATTAAGCAGATAAAAGGCCTGGAGTTGATTTGAGGTGTGGTGCTTGCATTTGGAAGGTTTTGCTGTGAAGTAAACATGCGGTCAAAGGAGCTCTCCATGCAGGTGAAACAAGCCATCCTTACGCTGCGAAAACAGAAAAAACCCTTCCGAGAAATTGCTACAATATTAGGAGTGGCAAAATCTACAGTTTGGTACATCCCGAGAAAGAAAGAAAGCACTGATGAACTCATCAATGCAAAAAGACCTGGGCGCCCACGGAAGACAACAGTGGTGGATGATCGCAGAATTATCTCCATGGTGAAGAGAAACCCCTTCACAACAGCCAACCAAGTGAACAACACTCTCCAGGAGGTAGGCGTATCAATATCCAAATCTACCATAAAGAGAAGACTGCATGAAAGTAAATACAGAGGGTTCACTGCACAGTGCAAGCCACTCATAAGCATCAAGAATAAAAAGGCTAGACTGGACTCTGCTAAAAAAAATCTAAAAAAGCTAGCACCGTTCTGGAAGAACATTCTTTGGACAGATGAAACCAAGATCAACTTCTACCAGAAAGATGGAAAAAGAAAAGTATGGAGAAGGCGTGGTACAGCTCATCATCCAGAGCATACCACATCATCTGTAAAACACGTCAGAGGCAGTGTGATGGCTTGGGCATGCATGGCTGCCAGTGCCACTGGGTCACTAGTGTTTATTGATGATGTGACACAGGACACAAGCAGCCAAATTAATTCTGAGGTATTCAGAGACATACTGTGCGCTCAGATCCAGCCAAATGCAGCAAAACTGATTGGTCGTCGTTTCATACTACAGATGGACAATGACCCAAAACATAAAGCCAAGGCAACCCAGGAGTTTATTAAAGCAAAGAAGTGGAATATTTTTGAATGGCCAAGTCAGTCATCTGATCTCAACCCAATTGAGCATGCATTTCACTTGTTAAAGACTAAACTTCAGACAGGAAGTCCCACAAACAAACAGCAGCTGAAAACCACTGTAGTGTAGGCCTGGCAGAGCATCAAAAAGGAGGAAACACAGCGTCTGGTGATGTCCATGAGTTCAAGACTTCAGGCAGTCATTGCCAACAAAGGGTTTTCAACCAAGTACTAAAAATGAACATTTTATTTAAAAATTATTGAATCTGTCCAATTACTTTTGGTCCTTTTAAAAACAGGGTGGCACATGCTAAGGAGCGGAAACTCCTAAACCCTTCATCCAATTTTAATGTGGATCCCCTCAAATGAAAGCTGAAAGTCTGAACTTCAACTGCATTGGAATTGTTTTGTTTAAAATTCATTGTGGTAATGTCTATAACCAAAATTAGAAAAATGTTGTCTCTGTCCAAATATATATGGACCTAACTGTATATATATATATGTGTGTGTGTGTGTGTGTCTCACTGGCATATACCGTATTTTTCGCTTTGTAAGACGCTCCGGATTATAAGACGCACCCCAAATTTTGAGGAGAAAAATAGGAAAAAACTATTTTTTAATAAATTGGTGGGGCGTCTTATAATCCATGCGTCTTATTACTTACCGGGGGTTGTGGTTGTGGTGGATCAGGGTCCCAGGCTCGTTGCCGGAGGCAGGAGTGGAGCATTGCTGCAGGCTGGGATGAGGGGGTCTGCAGGGGGCTCCTGTGCTGCAGGGGGGCTCCTGTGCTGCAGGCTGGGATGAGGGGTCTGCAGGGGGCTCCTTTGCTGCAGGCTGGAATGAGGGGTCTGCAGGGGGCTCCTTTGCTGCAGGCTGGGATGAGGGGTCTGCAGGGGGCTCCTGTGCTGTAGGGCTGTCTCCGGTGCTGCGGGGGGCTCTGGCGACATTTTGTGAAAGACCAGAGCCCCCCGGCAGTTCTTCCATGCGTTCCAGTATGACTAATTCCGGGAAAATGGCCGCCGGAATCTCGAGAGATGAGATCTCAGCGCTGAAATCTCATCTCCCGAGATTCCGGCGGCCATTTTCCCGGAGTCAGTCATACTGGAACTAACTCCGGGAAAATGGCCGCCGGAATCTCGAGAGATGAGATCTCAGCGCTGAAATCTCATCTCCCGAGATTCCGGCGGCCATTTTCCCGGAATTAGTCATACTGGAACGCATGGAAGAACTGCCGGGGGGCTCTGGTCTTTCACAATATGTCGCCAGAGCCCCCCGCAGCACCGGAGCCTTCAGCATCACCCGGGGCAGCAGCGGACAACCCCGGCAGTGGCGGCGGACGACAGCGGCGGCAGGCGGTAGCGGCGGCGGACACCCCCTCCTCCCAGCCTGTAATGGTAAGCGGTATATCCGCTTTGTTAGACGCACCCACATTTCCCCCCCAAATTTGGGGGAAATAAAGTGCGTCTTACAAAGCGGAAAATACGGTATATATATCTCCCTATACTTTGTGTATCTGTTCTATTCTAACCTGTCAGTGTGATATTACTGTACACCGCACTGAATTGCCGGCTTTTCTATAGAACACCGCTGCGTATTTCTCGCAAGTCACACTGATGGTCCGTGTGTAATCCGTATTTTTCTCGCCCCCATAGACTTTCATTGGCGGATTTTTTGCGCAATACGCTGACAAACGCAGCGTGCTGTGATTTTCTACACCCGTAAAATACAGCTGAGAGATATACGGCAGATAGGAGCTGCCCCATAGAGAATCATTGGACAGTGTGCAATGCGTAGTTTTTGCGCCTCTCATACGTCTGTAAAACTCTCTAGTGTGACGCCGGCCTAATACGTACTGTCCACTGAACAATCTCTAAACCTCCCAAAAGTGAACATTCAACCAATACATCAAAAACCAATCTTCAAATAGGTTATTATTTAAAACCGGAGAAACTGACAGAACAATACATAATAATAACTAAGGAGTTGGAGTCCTGGGGAATTACAGATCATCGCTACACTGGTACTAGTATTTGCTTAGAGACTTTTCATGCACTTTATTTGGTCCTTTTTAGACCGTTCATGATACATTTTGCACTTTTAGGCTTGTCCCTTTGGAGATTAATCTCCAGCATGTATATTTGATCTGTACCCTACATGATGTGTTTATTTGCACTGTGATATTTATTATGTATTGTTCTGTCAGTTTCTCCGGTTTTAAATAATAAACTATTTGAACATTGGTTTTTGATGTTTTGGTTCCATATTCACTTTTGGAAGATCTCTATAGTAAAGCAAAAAGAAAGGAGCTCCTCAAACTTGATTGTACACTAGGAACTGAAGTACTTTTAGCCAGTGGGTGCCGAATCCTGTTGATGGAGAAAACGAAGAGGTAGTGCAACACAACCATCTTGTAATCCAGACAATAGAGAAACTTGGCACTCAAAAATACTTAAGCGTGGATAGTTATTTATTCAATGTGCATCCATAGAGACAAAAGTTGAAAGTTTTCGGTCCACATCCGGACCTTCATCAGAACAATTATACTGGTATACTGGGAAATACGTATATCCTGTCAAAACTGGTTCCAACCGAGTTTTCAAAGAAGCCTGGATACGAAAAGGAATCCTGAGTGTGTCCGCGCACATGGAGGGCAACAGAAGTCGCGCAACTCATGAAGGTCCGGATGTGGACTGAAAACGTTCAACTTTTGTCTCTGGATGCACATTGAATGAATAACTATCCACGCTAAAGTATTTTTGAGTGCCAAGTTTCTCTATTGTCTGGATTGCTTTCGGCTGGATGCCCTACTTGAGCACCTAACTCGCATGATAGTACCACTACAACCATCTGGTAAGATAAAAACTTCTTTATTTGATAATCGTGAAAACAAGTGGAACCATACAAAAGGCAGTGTCTTACGCTATTAGCTTTGTTCTATGAGGTATAATACTGGGCGTACCTCTATATATATATATATATATATATATATATATATATATATATATATATATATATATTATTGATGGAGGTAGTTTTCTAGTATCATAATACTATTGTTTATCAATCAGTTAGAGAATATAGGGGTTGCATCGGTGCTTTTTCTCCTTATTTTCTCACAGCCTGGTTTATTGAGGCATTTTCAGCTAGGGGAAATAATTTTGGGGATTTTTATCCATATGCATTAAAGGTTATATTTTAATAGAACTTTGTTTTGGTAAGCTGCAAAGTGCCCTTAGTCCTAGTATGCGAGAGAATCATGGGAGCCTCATATTAAAATTGCAGGAAGCAATCATATGAAACAAACAATAAATAATTAACCAAACAAGAAAGTGCTGCCTGGATATATGAAATAGACTTATGCTGAATGAAATACCAATGCATAACAA
This sequence comes from Ranitomeya imitator, assembly GCF_032444005.1. Classification (NCBI taxonomy): domain Eukaryota; kingdom Metazoa; phylum Chordata; class Amphibia; order Anura; family Dendrobatidae; genus Ranitomeya; species Ranitomeya imitator. Next base: position 164,249,626 of record NC_091283.1, on the reverse strand, counting down.
TGATGAGACGACACAGTATTTATTGTTAATTCAGCCAGATGTATTTTTCTTCAGTTGGTCCATAGACAAAGGCCATTATTCATATGAGCCTGAATATTGACTCTTGAATTGATGTGTTTTTCTTCGGTGGGTCAAGAGATATAGGCCATTGGTCATATGAGCCGAAACGTTGAATTGATTGTGTTGCTATCCTTGGAGGACAGGAACACAGGGTCGTTGAACAATCTGTGTTTGCTGATATGTTGATTATCCATTGTATATGTCCATGTAGCTTAATGACCTGCAAACAGTGAAGGAAAAACTACGCAGACTGATTAAATACTCAAACAATGAACGTTGATCTCATCCCATATCTCCCGGACCTATGGATTATGGCCTGAAGGACAAATGTGGGTATAAAAAGTGAGCTTTATCCTTCTGCAAGAGAGACCCTAGAGAACAGTATCCAGGACACCATGGCTCCAATCGTAGGGATACAGATATGAGAGATTCTACAGGATGCCAGCTTAAGGGACCACTGCCCTACAGATCTGCTGGACATTGACCATCATTGAATCCATGGAGACTTTCGGAGAAGCCAGGTTGGGACAATTCGGTCACCTGGTCACGTACCTCAATCTCACGGTCATCTTCCTAAACTTGTCATTACCTCCTCTATGTGGGTGCCCACTAAAAGCGGGGTTCCATTGGTGGGGTAGTCTGCCATGGAAGCCGCGAAGTCGCAGCTGCTGTAATCCCGGCGAGCCAGCAGAAGGGTGAGTAATTTGCACCATCTTGTCTATTTGCTGAGACTGTACTATATGTTATTGTCTGTTGGTGGTTCCCTACAGTATTGCCACACTGTGTTAGCCCCATTCTGTGTTTTCTGAGTAGTATTCTTCCCACAGGAAAGGACAGCGGGCTTTCAGTGGGATGAGCCCTGGTCCATGCAGTCTTTCTAAAGCCAGCGGACAAGAGTACCTACTGACCCTCATGTCTCCACAAAGGACAACTACTATTGTTGTGAGTTCTGTTTTTGTGCTCCCTCTGGTGGTTACTGATGGTACTGGGTGACTTGTGTTCTCTGCGGTCTCTGGTGTCCACCTGTTCCATCAGGTTATGGGAGTTTCCTATTTAACCTGGCTTTTTTGTCATTTCCTCGCCGGCTATCAATGTAATCAGCGTGTCTTTTTAACTCTGCTCCCTGCCTCTGTTATCTTCAGGACAAGCTAAGTTTTGATTTTCCTGTTCCACGTTTTGCTTTATTTTTGTCTTAGTCCAGCTTGCAGATATGTGATTCCTTGCTGCTGGTTGCTCTAGTGGGCTGAAATTACTCCTCATGTTCCATGAGTTGGCACATGAGTTCAAGTAATTTCAGGATGGTTTTTTGAAGGGTTTTTCGCTGACCGCGCAGTTCACTTTTGTATCCTCTGCTATCTAGCTTTAGCGGGCCTCATTTTTGCTGATTCTATTTTCATAACTACGTATGTGCTTTCCTCTCATTTCACCGTTATTACATGTGGGGGGCTGCTATTTCTGTGGGGTGTTTCTCTGGAGGCAAGTGAGGTCTGTGTTTCTTCTAATAGGGGAAGTTAATCCTTCGACTGGCGCGAGATGTCTAGGAATCATCGTAGGCACGTTCCCCGGCTACTGCTAGTTGTGTGTTTAGGTTCAGGATCGCGGTCAGCTCAGGTTCCATCACCCTAGAGCTTGTTTGGTTTTTGTGCTTGTCCTTTTGTGATCCCCTGCCATTGGGATCATGACATACTATACATAAAAAAATATGTTTTAGTTCATACCATTAGGGAAGTTCGTGTGGAGAGTTACTATGCAAAAAGCCTCAAGTACGACGAGGTGTCTTAGACAGCTACCTCCCCTTTTGGGGTTAGGGCACCTTTTCAATACCATAAAACTTAAAATGTGTGGTATCACCATCATGCATAGTTACAAAATGTCTAGCAGCACCTGAATAGGAACTGTTCTTATTATGTATATTTGAAAGGTGCTCGGCCATGCGTCTTTTAACCCCTTAGCGACCGCCGATACGCCTTTTAACGGCGGCCGCTAAGGGTACTTAAACCACAGCGCCGTTAATTAACGGCGCTGTGGAAAAAGTCAATAGCGCCCCCCAGAGGCCGATTTTCTCCGGGGTCTCGGCTGCCGGGGGTAGCCGAGACCCCAGAGAACATGATTCGGGGGTTTTTTAACCCACCCCGCATTTGCGATCGCCGGTAATTAACCGTTTACCGGCGATCGCAAAAAAAACAAAACGCGATCTCTTTTTAATTTCTCTGTCCTCCGATGTGATCGCACATCGGAGGACAGAGAAAAGGGGTCCCAGGTGGCCCCCCAATACTCACCTAGCTCCCCCGATGCTCCTCGTGTCTCCCGGTGGGCGCCGCCATCTTCAAAATGGCGGGCGCATGCGCAGTGCGCCCGCCGGCCGGCACTGGGAGAATCTTTGGGGTTTCGGCTGCCGGGGGTAGCCGAGACCCCAAAGAGCATGATCGGGGTCGGTTTTACCGACCCGTTTTGCGATCGCCGGTAATTAACTGTTTACTTTTTTTTTTTTTTTTGCGGTCGCCGGTAAAGTGTAATTCTCTGTCCTCTGATGTGATCGCACATCAGAGGACAGAGAAATAGGGGGATTCGGGGACCCTACAATACTCACCTCTGTCCCTGGATCCTCTTGCTGCTCCTCCTGGCCGCCGGCAGAAGAACATGGCGGACGCATGCGCAGTGCGCCCGCCATCTGTCTCCATCTGCCGGCCGGCAGGAGAACAGCAATTGGGGCTAAAATTAGGGTTAGGGGTAGGGTTAGGGGTAGGGTTGGGGTTAGGGTTAGGGCTAGGGTTAGGGATAGGGCTAAATTTAGGGTTAGGGTTGGGGCTAAATTTAGGGTTAGGCTTCTTTCACACTTACGTCGGTACGGGGCCATCGCAATGCGTCGGCCCGACATACCGACGCACGTTGTGAAAATTGTGCACAACGTGGGCAGCAGCTGTAGTTTTTCAACGCATCCGCTGCCCAATCTATGTCCTGGGGAGGAGGGGGCGGAGTTACGGCCACGCATGCGCGGTCAGAAATGGCGGATGCGACGTACAAAAAAAACGTTTCATTGAACGTTTTTTTGTGCAGACGGTCCGCCAAAACACAACTGATCCAGTGCACGACGGATGCGACGTGTGGCCATCCGTCACGATCCGTCGGCAATACAAGTCTGTGGGCAAAAAACGCATCCTGCGGGCACATTTGCAGGATCCGTTTCTTGTCCAAAACGACGGATTGCGACAGAATGCCAAACGACGCAAGTGTGAAAATAGAATTATTCTTACCGTTAATTCGGTTTCTAGGAACCTTCCACGACGGCATATGGAGGTTGTCTCTTTGCCCTAATGGGGAACAGGAAACACAGAGAGGTTTAAAAGGACCTCCCACCTCCCACCTGCCAGTGACTTACAACTGAACCCATAGCACCGGTTTACCTTCCGAATCCCAGAACTAATCCAGGAATATATATCGGGTGGGAAATTAGTGCCGTCGTGGAAGGTTCCTAGAAACCGAATTAACGGTAAGAATAATTCTATTTTCTCTAGTCACCTTCCACGACGGCATATGGAGGAATACCAACTAATTTGGCACTAGGGAGGGACAACGGCCTGCAGAACTTTACGGCCGAAGACTAAGTCCTTATTGGACAATACATCTAATCTGTAATGTTTAGAGAAAGTATGAAGTGAAGACCACGTTGCTGCCCTGCAGATCTGCTCTGGGGATGCACCTGCTCTTTCTGCCCAGGAGACTGACGTAGATCTTGTTGAATGGGCCTTGATCCCTACTGGAGGTATTTTGTTTTGAGCAAGGTAGGCTTCCGTTATAGCCTTTTTGATCCATGTAGCAATGGTACTTTTAGCTACTTTTTTACCCTTATTTTGCCCAGAGGGATGGACAAAGAGGTTATGATCGATTCTGAAAGCACGGGTCTGATCTAAGTATTGCAGCACAATACGTCGGACGTCCAGAGTGTTGAATCTTCTTTCTTCCGAATTTGCAGGACTATGGCAAAAGGTTGGTAGAACAATCTCTTGGGAACGATGAAAATCAGAGACTACCTTTGGAAGAAAAGAAGGATCTAGACGAAGTACTATTGAGTCATCTCTCACTAGAAGATACGGCTCTCTTATAGATAAGGCTTGTAGTTCACCCACTCTTCTAGCCGAAGTTATGGCTACCAAAAACACAGTTTTGTATGCAAGATTTTGAAGAGAGCAGGAGGAAAAAGGTTCAAAAGGCGGGCCTGTAAGACCTTGAAGCACCACATTCAGATCCCATGGGGGAACTATTATCTGTTTTCTAGGATTCATCCTAGTTGCTGATGTTAAAAATCTTTTGATCCAGCGATGGCCTGCTAGATCTTGATCAAAAAAGGAGCTAAGTGCCGAGACCTGGACTCTGAGAGTACTGGGCCTAAGACCCATTCCTAAGCCTTTTTGCAAAAAATCTAAGATGTTAGGTATATTAGGCTTGAGAGGGTCTGGAAGGTTAGGTAGACAAAAAGACGAAAACTTTTTCCAGATTTTGTTGTAGATGGCGTTGGTTACTGGCTTTCTCGATTTTTGGAGAGTAGCTATGACAGAGTCCGATAGTCCTTTTGCTTTCAAGACCTGGGCTTCAGTAACCACGCCGCTAAATTCCATTTCTGAGGGTCTGCGTGGAGAATAGGACCCTGAGAGAGGAGATCGTTTTTTAGAGGTAACATTACTGGTCCATCCACTTGTAGTTGGATGATCAAGTTGAACCAACTTCTTTTGGGCCAAAAAGGGGCTATCAGGATAGTCGGAGTTCCTTCTATTCGTATCTTCCTTAGAACCTTTGCCAGGATTGGGATTGGTGGAAATGCGTAGACAAGCTGGAAGTGCCAATCTTGGACTAGGGCATCCACTCCTCTGGGATTGCCTCTTGGGTTCAAGGAAAAAAAGGTTTTGACTTTTGCGTTCTGGTGAGAGGCAAAGAGGTCGACTTCTGGAAGACCCCACTTTTGTACTAGCATATTGAACGTTTGAAGGTCCAGGCTCCACTCGCCAGGATGAATGTCCTGGCGACTCAGGTAGTCTGCTTGAATATTTGCAGTCCCTTTTAGATGAATTGCTGTCAGTGACAGTAAGTGTTTCTCGGCCCAATAAAAAATTCGAGCGGAGATCTTTTTCAAACTGAGGAATTTTGTGCCGCCCTGACGCCTGATATGCGCCACCGTGGTCATGTTGTCTGAATAGATCTGGACATGTTGACCGGAAATCTGACGGCTTGCTGCTAACAGGGCCTCTTCCACAGCTTTGAGTTCTCTGAAATTTGACGATTTCTCGCTGATCGACTGGTTCCAAAGACCTTGGTAAGGAACATGATTTACTATGGCTCCCCAGCCTCTCCTGCTGGCATCTGTCTTGATCGTAGTTATCGGGAGCTGAATCCAGCTCACCCCCTTCAGGAGGTTTCTGGAATTCATCCACCATGTTAAGGATGCTTTCACTCGACCTGGTGTGTGAATCCTTCTTGTTAGAGTGCCAGGTTGACCATCCCACCTGTCTAGAATGTGGGTTTGGAGAATTCTGGAGTGAGCTTGAGCCCAAGCCACTGATTGTATACAGGCTGTCATGGAGCCTAAGAGAGACATTCCTTCTCGAAGAGTAGGACATCTCATCTCCTTGAATTTTCTGACTTTTGCTACTAATGGTAGCCTGTGATCGTCTGGGAGAAAGGACATCTGTTTTGTTGAGTCCAGAACCACCCCCAAGAACTTTCTGGTTCTTGAGGGTTGAAGCTGAGACTTCTTCATGTTTGGAATCCAACCCAGAGACTTCAATATCTCCAAAGTGGTTGACACATGGGATATCAGGGTCATCTCGGTGGGGGCAACTACCAGTAGATCGTCCAAGTAGGGCACTATACAGACACCTTGACTCCGGATAAATGACACTGCCTCTGCCATGATCTTGGAGAATACCCTTGGTGCTGAGGAAATGCCGAAGGGAAGGACTCCATACTGATAGTGCTCCACTCGATGACTCCCCCGTATCGCAAACCTGAGGTATTTTCTGTGTCTCGGGTGGATAGGAATGTGAAAATATGCATCCCTTAGGTCGATGGTTGCCATAAAGGACTGATGTCCTATGAGAGGAATTGCAGATCTTACAGACTCCATCTTGAACTTGCGATATTTCACATGTCGGTTTAGACCTTTTAGGTTTATAATAATTCTTACGTCCCCTGAGGGTTTGGGTACTAAATATAGACGGGAATAATGTCCTTTTCCTTGTTCCAGATGTGGAACTGGTGAGATCACATTTGATTTCATAAGATCTCTGAGACCCAATGTCAACAAATTGTGATCTCTTGAAGACGTAAGGGTAGTAACTTTCAGACCCTGAGGGGGGGAAGAAATTAACTCTATTAATAGGCCCTCCTTGATGACATTGAGGACCCAGTGGGAACTGGTGATATTTTCCCACTGACCCACATATTTTGAGAGTCTCCCCCCTACCGGGTCGGAGTCATTGCTTGTCCTGTTGGGACTGTTGCTGCTGGGGGACAAAAATATTTTTCCCTCTACCTTTGGCGTAACTCCACCTGCCGGTTTTGCCTTTCCCTCTTTGAGGGGGCTGAGACTGTGGGGCACGAAAAAACCGTTTTCTCGGTTGTTTTTGCTCCGGGAGTGCCTTTTTCTTGTCAGTAGCCTTGTCAAGAATATCGTCTAAGGCTGGACCGAAAACATAATCCCCCTTAAAAGGTATAGCACACAACTTGGCTTTTGAAGTGATATCACCGCTCCATATTTTAAGCCAGAGGGCTCTTCTAGCAGAGTTGGAGAGTACGAGAGATCTGGCGGCCACTCTAACAGATTCCAGAGAAGCGTCAGCCAGAAACCCAGAGGCTCTATGCAGGATGGGAAGTGAATCTAATAATTCACCTCTCGGGGTACCCTGAGATATATGAGACTCTAATTTCTCCAACCAGCAGGAGAGGGCCCTGGCAACACAAGTGGAAGCGACATTGGCCTTAAGGATAGACGTTGAAGTTTCCCAAGACTTTTTTAGGAGGCTTTCAATCTTTCTGTCCATAGGATCCTTTAATTGTGAGGAATCCTCAAAAGGGAGTGCTGTTCTTTTGGCGACTCTAGCCACCTGCACATCCACCTTTGGAATGTCCAATTTGATTACTTCACCCTCTAGAGGAAATCTATGCTTCATTTCTGCAGGGGTAGTGAGGCGTTTCTCAGGCTGTTCCCATTCCTGATTAACCATACTAACAATGTTAGCGTGCACCGGGAACCCCACTCTTTTCTCCGATCTGAGTCCGCCAAACATCTGATCCTGTACGGACTGTGGCTCATATTCCTCTTCTAGGCCCATAGTATTACGGACAGCAGATACTAAATCCTCAATGTAATCTGAGGAAAAGAGGTATTTCCTGACCTCAGCTTTAGGTGATACAGGATCTTCCCAGCCCACAGATGAAGTATGGGAGAGGTCTGAATCAGAGTCTGATTCGACCGCCTGAATTTTTCTCTTTTTAGCTGGGGAATGCGGCGGCGGAGGTGGAGGTGGAGGAGTAGTAAAAGCTGCTAACGAAGATTGCACCTCCTGTTTTACTAAGGAGCGAATTTCATCCAGCAGAGATGGTTGCTCAGCTTTTACAATCTTGTCAGTACATGGCTGGCAGAGTCTTTTGTCCCAGTTAAGAGGGAATTTAGTAGAACAGACTGGGCACTTCTTTTTAATAGCGGCTTTAGGGGCAGACTTCTCTCCCTGAAATGACAAGGGAGAGGGGAGTGAGGACATTAAACCCCCTATAGGTACTACCTCCCGGATCCTATCCCTGCAAAACACTTACTGTAGCAGGGGTAGCGCTGGGCTCCGCAGATGCAGGGCACAAGGAACCATCCATACTGGGAAAATTAGTCTTACCTCAGTGGTGGTTCAGCAGGGTTTAAGAACGCTGTCCGCACCTGCCTCCAGCAATCAGCAGTTCCCCCTCCCCCTCCGGGATCCATGTGAGGGGACGCCATCAGTCCGACACGCCGGCCGGCGAACCCGGAAGAAGCGGCTTCCAGAAGAACGAGGGACCGGAAGTGACGCGCGAGACCGCCGACGTCACATCCAGAACGCCGAGCCGGCAATGGAGGGGGAGAACGCCGAGCAGCTCATGGAGGAGCCCGGCGAGGGATCCCAGGCCTGCTTTGCCCTCGTGGGGGCGCGGGAAGGCCGGGAGGGGGTCCCTGAGGCACCTGCATAGCAGGACGACGGGAGCAGCAGGGGAGGAGGCGGAACGCGACCACCAGCTGCCCGGCTACAACAGGCAGAGCCTGCACAAAGGTACCGCAGTCGCCGGCCACAACAGCACCTGGAGACCTCTCCCTGTCCCATGGGGAACAGGAAAGACACTGGCAGGTGGGAGGTGGGAGGTCCTTTTAAACCTCTCTGTGTTTCCTGTTCCCCATTAGGGCAAAGAGACAACCTCCATATGCCGTCGTGGAAGGTGACTAGAGAAAGTAGCCTTAGGGTTAGGGTTGGGGCTAAAGTTAGGGTTAGAGCTGGGATTAGGGTTAGGGTTTGGATTAGGGTTGGTATTAGGGTTAGGGTTGGCATTAGGGTTACGCTTGGGATTAGGGTTAAGGTTAGGGTTGTGATTAGGGGTGTATTGGGATTAGGGTTAGGTTTGAGGTTAGGGTTGAGATTAGGATTAGGGGTGTGTTGGATTTAGGGTTTTGATTAGGGTTATGGTTAGGGTTGACATTAGGGTTGTTTTGGGGTAAGGGTTGTGATTATGGTTAGGGTTAGTGATTAGGATTATGGATCAGGTTGGGATTAGGGTTAGGGGTGTGTTGGGGTTAGAGTTGGAGCTAGAATTGGGGGGTTTCCACTGTTTAGGTACATCAGGGGGTCTCCAAACACGACAGCCAATTTTGCGCTCAAAAAGTCAAATGGTGCTCCCTCCCTTCTGAGCTCTGCCGTGCGCCCAAACAGTGGGTTACCCCCACATATGGGGCATCAGCGTACTCGGGATAAATTGGACAACAACTTCTGGGGTCCAATTTCTCTTGTTACCCTTGTGAAAATAAAAACTTGGGGGCTACAATATCTTTTTTGTGAAAAAAAAAATATTTTTTATTTTCACGACTCTGCATTCTAAACTTCTGTGAAGCACTTGGGCATTCAAAGTTCTCACCACACATCTAGATAAGTTCCTTGGGGGGTCTAGTTTCCAAAATTGGGTCACTTGTGGGGGGTTACTACAGTTTAGGTACATCAGGGGCTCTGCAATCGCAACGTAATACTCGCAGACCATTCTATCAAAGTCTGCATTCCAAAAAGGCGCTCCTTCCCTTCCGAGCTCTGCCGTGCGCCCAAACAGTGATTTACCCCCACATATGGGGTACCAGCACACTCAGGACAAATTGGACAACTTTTGGGGTCCAATTTCTCTTGTTACCCTTGTGAAAATAAAAACTTGGGGGCTAAAAAATCTTTTTTGTGGAAAAAAAAAATATTTTTTATTTTCACGGCTCTGCATTATAAACTTCTGTGAAGCACTTGGGCATTCAAGGTTCTCACCACACATCTAGATAAGTTCCATGGGGGGTCTAGTTTCCAAAATGGAGTCACTTGTGGGGGATTTCTACTGTTTAGGCACATCAGGGGCTCTCCAAACGTGACATGGCGTCCGATCTCAATTCCAGCCAATTCTACATTGAAAAAGTAAAACGGCACTCTTTCTCTTCCAAGCTCTGCGGTGCGCCCAAACAGTGGTTTACCCCCACATATTGGGTATCGACGTACTCAGGAGAAATTGCACAACAACTTTAGTGGTCTAATTTCTCCTGTTACCCTTGTGAAAATAAAAATTTGTGGGCAAAAAGATCATTTTTGTAGAAAAAATGCGATTTTTTTTTTTTCACGGCTCTACATTATAAACTTCTGTGAAGCACATGGGGGTTCAAAGTGCTCACCACACATCTAGATATGTTCCTTAAGGGGTCTAGTTTCCAAAATGGGGTCACTTGTGGGGGGTTTCCACTGTTTAGGCACATCAGAGGCTCTCCAAACGCGACATGGCGTCCAATCTCAATTCCAGCCAATTCTACATTGAAAAAGTAAAACGGCGCTCCTTCACTTCTAAGTTCTGCGGTGCGCCCAAAAAGTGGTTTACCCCCACATATGGGGTATTGGCGTATTCAGGAGAAATTGCATAACAAAATTTATGGTTACATTTCTGTTTTTACACTTGTGAAAATAAAAAAAATGGTTCTGAATTAAGATGTTTGCAAAAAAAAAGTTAAATGTTCATTTTTTCCTTCCACATTGTTTCAGTTCCTGTGAAGCACGTAAAGGGTTAATAAACTTCTTGAATGTAGTTTTGAGAACCTTGAGGGGTGTAGTTTTTAGAATGGTGTCACACTTCATTATTTTCTATCATATAGACCCCTCAAAATGACTTCAAATGTGATGTGGTCCCTAAAAAAAAATGGTGTTGTAAAAATGAGAAATTGCTGGTCAACTTTTAACCCTTATAACTCCCTAACAAAAAAAAATTTTGTTTCCAAAATTGTGCTGATGTAAAGTAGACATGTGGGAAATGTTATTTATTAACTATTTTTCGTGACATATCTCTCTGATTTAAGGGCATAAAAATACAAAGTTTGAAAATTGCAAAATTTTAAAAATTTTCGCCATATTTCCGTTTTTTTCATAAATATTCGCAAGTAGTATCGAAGAAATGTTACCACTAACATGAAGTACAATATGTCACGAAAAAACAATCTCAGAATCAGCGGGATCCATTGAAGCGTTCCAGAGTTATAACCTCATAAAGTGACAGTGGTCAGAATTGCAAAAATTGGCCTGGTCATTAAGTACCAAATTGGCTCTGTCACTAAGGGGTTAAGCTCCTTAGTTGTGCATCCTAAGTAGCCTGTGTTATTTACAGTATGTGATTTCCAGTCCTGACATTTGATTTCTGCCTCCTCTGTTCTTCGGCATGACAAAAATAGTCTATTCTGCAAGAATGGATTCTATGTTCCATCTGCTTCACCTCTACGTTTGGCGTCCTATTGATCATGAATGCAGTGATAGGATAAACTTGCTTCTCTGCACAAAGCCGGCATTCATCTCACAGTAGCCAAACAAAGTCTGTCATTGTCAGGTCCCTCCTGCACAGACAGGGCTTACACATAACATGCAGGTTCTGTATTGTGACCGCCAGACAATCCCTATCTGTCATTCTCTCCTTGGACCTGTGATTGTACAGTAAATACCTGCAGTGAATGACTCTATAGTCTGAGCTGTCCCTCCTGCCACAATACCTGCTTGTTCTGCAATAGATCCTACTCCACATATACTTTAAGGCCGGAGTCACACTTTTCTTGTGCATTGCGAGAAACTCGCGCATCACTACCCGCCACTGCCACAGGATCTTGGGACCAGAACGTGCGGCTGCATAGAAATACATGCAGCTGAACGCTCCGGTCCTGAGTGCCGGCGGCAGTGCTGGGTAGTGATGCGCGAGTTTCTCGCATTGCACACGCAAGATTGATACCGGCCTAAGGTGGAACGTTTGATAACTAGCTACTAGGGTGAATGTGGGCTGTGTGACAGGGTCACAACTTTGTGAGATATGTATCACTGCGCATATTAGCGTCAGTGATGTAAAACCAGAGTAGTTTTCCTCTAGCATGCTAATTGTTTTCGAGGGTTATGTTATGGGCTGGCTTCAGTGGACCTCCATAGAGTGGGTGAGAGGGGGTCCACCGTATCTCCACCTGCAGAGTCCTGACAGGACCTGTGTTATGTCAAGGTCATGTGATTATCACATGGGGTGTTGAATACCTGGCCATGAGAGTCAGTGGGTGGCCATGAGAGTCAGTGGGTGTCATATCTTGGGAGCGCACGAACTCCCACATAGCTCACGGAGAAGCTAAGGACTGTGCAGGTTAACTGCAGGTGAATTCAGCAGAGAAAGGAAACTCAGGGTATGTTTCCACCTGGCGTATTTGCTGCGGATTGGACGCTGCGTGCAGCCTCGAATCCGCAGCATCCAGCTGTTACAGCATAGTGGATGGGATTTTATGAAATCCCGTCTCCACTATGCGTGCACAGATGCAGGTGACAGATCTGTGTATACGCACATGCGGCGCGTCTTTATAGACTGCAGCATCTCTATTTATCTTACAGAGATGAACAGTCTCCACAAGATCAATAGCACTGTTCTATGTATAGGATGCAGCGATTCTTCATGTGTTCATTGAACATATGCGGAATTACCGCGCGTACAAAAGCTGGCAGCGTGTGTCACATGCACGGCTGTTCTCGCCATCAGCTGCTGATCACGAGAACTGCAGTGTATGTGAACTTTAGCTGCTGATCGCGAGAACTGCAGTGTATGTGAACTTCCGGCTAAAACAAGGTTCACACACCATTATTTAAATTAGTACACATGAGTAGTAAGCTGTGTTCCCACTCTTAATGCGCATGTGACTAGAAAGATAATGTGGTTTTACCGCATCTAATGAAAGTCTATGGGATATTTACGTAGTGGAGACTGAGCATCTCCTCTACATAAATTGACATGCGGTTGTCTGGAAAGACGCGCTGCATGTCCGTCTCCGCAGGGAAGCCCAAGGCATCCGTGCACGCATAGTGGGCATGGGATTTCTTGAAATGCCATCCACTATGCTGTAACATTTGGACGCTGCGGCTGTACGCAGTGTCCAACCCGAAGCGTTTACTGACCGTGGGAACATACCCTTATGGACTGTGTTTTGTTTATTTTACCGTTATGCCACCAGCTAGACTCTGTTTATTTTGGTGAACCCTGCCAAGGTTTATGCTATCCACAATAAACCAGCAGGTGATCTACCAGAACGTTCCTGTGTCTACCTAGGAAAGCAGCAGAGTGTGTCACAGCTGTTATGTGGATGTTTCATCTCACTGTAGGATGGTGCAAATATAGGAGTAGCATGCACAAGGCTGGACAATGCAGAGAGAAGAATGGAAGCATGGCATAACTTGTTTGTAATTGGGTCACTACAGGTTGCAGCTTTGTCTTGTTACAGTAGGAAGGACAGCACTGGAGCACAAAATACTGCTTTGTCAGGTGACATACTGTGAAGAGGAAGAGTCACAAATGCCTATAAAATGTTACTATATGAGAGGAATTGAGCTTTAAAGAGGTTTCCACATTGGAAAACACTGTCTTCATCTGCAGTTTGTTATAAAATAAAACAAACCAAAAATATTTCTTACTCACACCCTCCCCGGGTCCAGCATGAGTCTTCACCTCTGCTACTGGTGGTGTCTGTTATTGTTTGCAGCACTGATGTCACGTAGACAGTGCTGCAGCCAATCAGTAAGCTTAGAGCTTCACTTGGGCAGAGCTCAGTTTTTGGCTGCAGCGGTGTCGACATGACATCATTGCTGCAGACAATAACAGTCATCATGAGCAGCGGTGGAGACTCCTCATTGAACCCAGGGAGGGCGACTAAAGAACAGCTTTGTTTAAAAAAAAAAAAAAAAACTGCAGCCGGGAAGAGGGGTTTATCGAAAGCAGAAAACTTCTTTCATTTACCAATTTTGTAAATATCTCACTTTTTCTGTATTGTATATCTACTGCAGTCACAGCCAGAGCTGCAGTCAAAATTCTGCTACTTACTAGTGATGAGCGAACATGCTCGGATAACTTGTTATCCGAGTATGTTGGGCATGCTCGAATAATATGTTCGAGTCCCCGTGGCTGCATGTTTTGTGGCTGTTAGGCAATTCCTGCATGTGTTGCTCCTGTCTAACAGCCGCAAAACATGCAGCCACGGGGACTCGAACATATTATTCGAGCATGCCCAACATACTCAGATAACAGGTTATCCGAGCACGTTCGCTCATCACTACTGCTTACCTGCTAGCTGTGAGGGTGCAAGACCTGCTAGAATGGCCATTCCTCATTGCCTCTAGACATCATGCTTCGCTGTGTTGCAGTTTTCGGGAGTGACTGCTCGGCGATACTTTGCTCAGGACTTTGTTAATGAAGTGTCGTGTGGTAATGACCTTCGCTTCCTGTCACCGATGCTTGTTCTTTTAATGGGATCTTTTATTGCGACCAGGAGAATTTCTAGATTAGAGTGTAGGTAGATAACTCAGAGATTGGGCACTTATGGGTAATAATTAACCCCAATTATAGTGATGAGTGTTTAGGTGGTTACTGTTCACCCAGCAGGAAGACTGTGCCAGTCACAGAGTTAATCAGCTGATTATTCTCATCAAGGCAAGTTTTACAGCGAGTTCATATCACAAAAAAAAATAATCTGTGATAGAGATGATCTCCTGAAATCCCACAAAGGATTCTAACAGCCACCACCAGGGGGAGCTGCTGCAATGTCTTCTGTGACTAATGGATGCTGCATAACTATGTATGCAGAGAACTCCCCCTAGTGGAGGCTGCAGAGAAGCGGGATGTTATCAGCAGCAGTGATCATTATAATCATAAGACACAACCTCTGCCCCGGACTTCACTAAATCTCAGTGATTAAGGTGATTTTTCTTATCAGTTATCTGAACTTTCTCTAAGGTACAAAATTCAGTCTTGATTTATACCTGGCTGTAAAGTTGTGAAAATGATAACAACCAGCTGCTACCCCCAATAACTGCAGTGTCATTCCAGAAACTATTTACTATTAATGGTTGGAGGAATCCACCAATGATCTAAAACCTGTAAGGACTAGTGGATTACATGAAGAGATAAGCAAAGTATGAAACAGACTTTATGTTCTCCAAGATTAGAGATGTAATTTGTGGAGTTGGTGGATATTATCTGTTTAATCAAGCTAAGCGGATAGATGTTCAGCTGAAAGTAATGTCAAGGAGAAACTGTTCGTGTACAGGGCTCGGACTTGGGGTACAGGCAGCTACAGACATAAGACAGAACAGAGACCCTGTACAAGAACCGATTTCGGCTGTTTGCAGTCCAATAGTTCATCATAATACACACATCAGTGTGTCTGTGATAGAGGCTGCTGTATTCTTTGGAGATGGAAGTGGCCCCTTCACCTCTTGGACCTTTGTGAGGCTGCACTAATGGGGTATCTGATTGTGTGTGTGTGTGTGTGTGTGTGTGTGTGTGTGTGTGTGTGTGTGTGTGTGTGTGTGTGGGGGGGGGGGGGGGGGTAGGTGCGATACTGACACTCAGGGAACCAGATAATGATGCCGAGGCTTGAGGTAAAGGAATAGGACATTTTGAGAACAGGATGAAGAAGACACTGACTGTCGGGGGTACAGGATAATGACGCTGACACTGGGATTACAGGATGAAAACACTGGCAGTCGGGGCACAGGATAATGACTCTGACCCTGGGGATACAGGATGAAGACACTCAGTCGGGGTACAGGATAAAGGCACCGACACTGGGGTTACAGGATGAAGACGCTCACAGTCGGGGTACAGGATAAAGATGCTGACACTGGGGGTACAGGATGAAGACACTTACAGTCAAGTTACAGGACAATGACACTGGGGTTACAGGATGAAGACACTGAGGCTGTGTGCACACATTGCTGTTTTTTCGCGGTTTTTCCTGATAAAAACGCTATAAAACCGCAAAAAAAACAAAAACGCATACAATAAGCATCCCATCATTTAGAATGAATTCTGCATGGTTTGTGCACATGATGCGTTTTTTTTCCGCGAAAAAAACGCATCGCGGTAAAAAACGCAGCATGTTCATTAATTATGCGGGTTTTTTTTGTGTGGATTTCCCACTACAAAATGCATTGGGAAATGTCCAAAAAAAAATGCACTAAAAACGCATGCAGATTTCTTGCGTGTACTGGGGGTACAGGATGAAGACACTGGCAGTCTTGGTACAGGATACTGACACTGGGGGTACAGGATGACGACACTGGCAGTCTTGGCACAGGATAATGACGCTGACACTGGGGGTACAGGATGACGACACTGGCAGTCTTGGCACAGGATAATGACGCTGACACTGGGGGTACAGGATGAAGACACTGGCAGTCTTGGCACTGGATAATGACACTGAGGGTACAGGATGAACACTTGCAGTCGAGTTACAGGACAATGACACGGAGAACAGGATGAAGACACTGGCAGTCTTGGTACAGGATAATGACTTGTACAAGGTGCAAGTAGTGAGCGATATTCACGTCTTTGCGTGTGTAAGTCGTCTCCTATCCACAGGACAGTGACATTACAGAAGGAGCATTTATCATACATACAGGAATAGACCTTACAGCCCTGTAAATGTATACACAGTCTGGAGGTTTAGGTTTAGGACAGGCTTCCTCTATATACACCATGATGTCACCCGGCAGGGACTGTACATTTGTATATATTTGTATACTGTAAAATCCTCTCTGACAAGCATAGAGGGCTCTGTCTGCAGAGCAAAAGCCACATCATAGTGTGTGTGAATTGAATATATATCTATATAACACACACTGATGCCATCTGCCCTGGGAATAATCGAGACTGGGTGAAGATAGGTTTGTTTGACTGCAGATCATGTCGCTGAGCAAACAAAGGAAAAAAAAGTCAACACCAACCCAGAGATGGGATTGTCTGGAGCTGACAGTAAAGTTTTCCATGTAAAAATGTCCATACGTGAGCCTCCAGGCTGACGACTCTCCCCGATCCCCCATACACAAACCCTTGTCTCCAGTCCGCGTTCATGTTGCCTCTGTGGGGCAAGACTCAACTGCCTGGAGAACAAAATGATCAGGTGACTGGGGAAATTAAGGATTGGGCATTGATTTTAAAATCAAAGGGTCAGAAGACCTAAAAGTACCATGATCTTTGGAAAACATTCTTTGTATCAGTTTGTCGTGGCCTGATCTGATAGTGATGACTTATTCGGAGATCCCTCATCAGTCAGTTGCTTGCGCCCACCGGGTTACAGACAGCACAGTGCCATACACTGTAGTGGCCACTCTTGGGCACTGCAGCTCAGCTCCTATTGATGTGAAGTCTTTTGTAATTAGAAAAAAAATTGGAGACATTTGCTAGGAAACCAAACATTTTACTGTATCATATTTAATTAAAGTTAAAGTCACATATATAAAAAGGTAATGGCATTGCACACAAGAGCTGGCTTCATTATAAAGGCCATATATTAACACTTCGTAGCCCTGAGAAGCACCGAGGAACCCTGTCCAGTGCCCAAAGATTCCATTCTACTAATCAGGAGCATCAATTACTGAAGATTATCCATTAATAATGTTATTTCACCTGGCCAAATGTGATGAGGGATGACCGTTGCTTCGTTAGTCCAGGAGGAGATGGTCAGTCACCAATGCTACACCATTATATGTCTCTTGAGACGGTCTTAAGGTGAGGTGGCTTTAAACCTTTCATCTAATGCCAAGTATCAGCTCATAGTGATGAATCCTGACAAAATTCATTGTGCTTTACTCCCTTACACTACACCAGAAAAGTACAAATATAAACATATTTTCACTATCTAAGGAAAAAAAAAATTAAAACCTATCTTTCACTCTAGAGAACGTGCGACTTCCATCTCTTCGACATCGGTCGTCAATCTCCTAAAATATTGTTCCTTCAATTTGCAGATTTAAAACCAGATATTCACATCTGATCTGCTACCGGAGTGCTGCATGAATGAAATACTGTGAGCAGAAACCATAACGGGGATGTTCACTTTGACTTTTTTTCTTATTGTCTAGTCTCAATTCAATCGTTAGTGATATCAAATGAGTGCTAGATAATAAGGCTTCACTCTGGGCTTGGATGGATCTAAAAGGTATTTTTGCCCATATGGGAAGCATTGGATAAAAGTGAACATCTCCTTTACATTGGTACAAAACAACTTAAATTTTTTTTACATATATTAATTAGAAAAAAAATAGAAATGGATATCCAAAGTCAATATTTCTTCGAAAGTTGGACAGATGTTGGCATTACAAATACTATATCATTACAATAAAAAAAAAAAATACAGAAGAATGATCCATCAACTTAATTTGGCAACTGAAACTACCCTGCATCAGTGGGCCAGATCCTTGTCATTGCACAAAACATTGGTTCACAGAAGGTTCCAGAGAACCGGGAGAAGAAGATCTCCTTAGATTTTGGTACAGTCGAAGGTCTGTCTTCATTGACCCAATACACCAGAGAAATATTTTCCCTTGGAGTCCATTCAATCTTTTCTTTTGTTTTGTGGCTCGGGAAGAGGGTGGCCAAATATTAGGAGATGACGCAGCAGGATTTCCTACAGTACGGACAGCACTTACAACAAGGATAACAGCAGCACGGTTTCTCCTCGACGTTCACTTCTTTGTAGTGCTTTTCCAGGTCGATGTTGTACATGGCTTCGGTGTGGCCTCCGTTATGAGGCTTATTACTGCCATACGGATTGTAAGGTCTTCTCCACGACTCCTGTGTGCGGATTTTATTGCTGTCCGAGTTAGGATAAGGATTGTTGTTGCTGTAGCTATCCTGTCTAATGTGGGAGGGGTACGTTGGCACCACTGAGGGGTTGGTGATAACTACGCCATCGAGATCCTCTCCAAGCGTGTTCCGGATGAAGCTGCTTTTCAGCTGCGCTCGAGGGATGTTCACATTGGCATAAGGATTCTGGATGATGTCTCCTTTATCCATCTTGGATCTGGTGGTCCTCTGTTTTCAGTTAAGGAGACAATTTTTCTTCAAGGAAATCAATACCTGTGTAGGTGTAAAATACAAGGATTATTAAAATGTTCATCGGTGTGAATTTTGTAGTCACAGCAGAAGTTAAACTTTCTTACTGAAAGCTCGAAATCTACCCAAGTGATGTTGTTTCAAACCCAGTTTGTTTGTTTTTTTTTAAACAAAGGCGACTATGCGGTCAAGATCCCAACGTACCTAGTGTCCTACAGATTTCTAACTAATGGCAAAAAAGTGCTATTTTTAATGGACCAATGAACTATGTAAAAGTTAGAACTACTAAACTCAACCCCTGGCATGCCTAGAAATTACGGTACTTCATTTCGGTTTTTTTTTTTTTTTCAGTCAAGATGGGGTGCAGAGTGTACATTAATATGAAAAAAATTAACATTTTTGAATTTACCAAATGGCTGCAATAAAACGAGTGAAAAATGTAAAGGCGTCTGAATAGTTTCCGTACCTACTGTATATCTACCAGTTTGCGTGTTCAAAGTCAATAATTGTACAGATATGAAGATGGAAACCCTTTTTAACAATAGTCATACAATTTGGGAGCATTCCAGAGAACATATGCAGCACAAAAGAAAACCTATGCACAGCGTGTATAGTGTCCAGAAAAAAAAAAAAAACAGCCAACAACGCTCTTAGATAATTGATCACTAAGTTACTTCAGTGATTTGGATAAAATATACAAACAATGCACATTGTGCTCCAATGTCCAGGATTTCACCGGGCCTCAGATTATACTGACTCTGAATATCAGAAAACTGTAATAACTAGTTTGGCAGTAAAGCTCGTTATGCATTTGGTTCTTTTATGTAGTTGGAAGCTATAGGTTGAGACGTTTTTGATGTAACGCAGATGGGGCGAGCTGCAAACGTCCCGCCAGGTAAAGACTAGTAGTTTTCCACCTCTGTCAGCTACCTGTTAGCACTAAATATATCACCAGTCACCGCACAGTAACACCTCAGAAACCAGCATGGGGCTCCCCACACAATCAGCCACACTTTGCGGCTCCAGTCGCATCCGTTTTAAAGTTTCCATCATGAACACAACCTTTGGCGCAGTTCTGGATCCATAATCTGTGAGATACCGGTGAACCACATGGATTTACAATGCAATCTGTCATATTCAGAGAGAAAAACAGCCCAGCAATAGGCGCTAATCTCTGCAGCAGAACACATCACAGGACCTGGCACAGATGTGATCTCATCTAGAAGGACACCCAGAGAGTGGTTTAACCCTTTAGTGGTACACCCAAATCACCTTATACAGTGCACCTGTCTCATACCCTTCATAGATGGACGGGATGTGAAAAGTCATGCATTTCCATAATGTTCGGCCACTCCTGCGAAACTTCCAAACCTAAGATAACATTAGAATATTTCGTATCTCCTTGAGTCACTGAGGCGTGTGCAAGGAAAGGAAATCAGGTCATTAGGTTATTATTGGAACATGGGTTCTTTATTTCTACAGCCCGGTGGCGAGTGCTTTACCAGATCCCTATAGGAATATCTGATGCCATTGTGGAACATTACTGATCAGGAGATGGACAGATGGATGCCCATATTTTGTCTCTCCGTTGTGTTATGACGTAGAGGGGATGTCTTCCCACCCTGATCTGTATTTTATACGCTCCCTGCACTTTCGGCTCAAGTGATGCCTATAAGCCTGGACACAATGCGATATACACACTGCTGGCGGACCACAGCCGGGAGCCCAGGGTGCCCAGTATTCCATTCACCATTCTGTTTTACTTTGATCCTAATCATCTATAAGCCTACCATATGTGATACTGTCTGCTGAGCTGTATCTAATATCAATATGTGTGAGATCACCTGCTGAGCCACTGTATCCAAATATTTAATTTCATGTGTACTATGTATCCACTGTCCATCAGCCTCCCATCCCTGTAAAACCGGTTATCAAAATTAACAAGTGTTATACAAAGAATGGGATCCTTTCCAGTAGAATCCTCAGTTTCCCCTGGAGATAAATGGTGTCTGAGTTATCAAAATCTACAAGCGTGTAAAATCAGCAAGTTCCAGATCTCTATTAAAAAAGAAATCATCCAGGGCTTGTTTAACCCAACACAGTTGGACCTTCGCACAAAGACATGAGTCTCAGTGGATACCAACATATTTGGTATCTTCTAAGTTATGTCACATGTGGGGGCTCATTATGTGTTTACCTTGTGACCTCTGTATATGCCGTCTGACCCTCCCCAATTGTGGGATTCCTAGAAGAAGAGAATTATATGTAAATTACCCTATTGTAATCCAGCAGGATGGGAAGCAGCTTCACAAAGATGAGGAACAGGCCGTGCAGGATGGGAGGGCGGTCAGCGGGACAATGAGATCAGGAGGAACAGGCCATGCAGGATGAGGGGGCAGCGGGACAGTGAGATCAGAGGATGGCCATGCAAGATATGGGGGGGGGGGGGGCGCAGCAGGACAATGAGATCAGGAGGAACAGGCCATGGAGGATGAGGGGGTGGTCAACGGGACAGTGAGATCAGGAGGAACAGGCCATGCAGGATGAGGGGGCAGCGGGACGGGGAGATCAGGAGGAACAGGCCAAGCAGGATGGGGGGGGGGGGGGGACAGCGGGAACAGTGAGATCAGGAAGAACAGGCCAGCCAGGATGGGGGGGCAGCGGGACAGTGAGATCAGGAAGAACATGCCATGCAGGATGGGGGGGCTGCGGGACAGTGAGATCAGGAGGAACATGCCATGCAGGATGGGGGGCAGCGGGACAGTGAGATCAGGAGGAACATGCCATGCAGGATGGGGGGGGCAGCGGGACAGTGAGATCAGGAGGAACATGCCATGCAGGATGGGGGGCAGCGGGACAGTGAGATCAGGAGGAACATGCCATGCAGGATGGGGGGCAGCGGGACAGTGAGATCAGGCCATGCAGCATGGGGGGGGGGGCAGCGGAACAATGAGATCAGGGGGAACAGGTCATGCAGGATGGGGGGGAACGGGACAGTGAGATCAGGAGGAACATGTCATGCAGGATGGGGGGCAGCGGGACAGTGAGATCAGGAGGAACAAGTCATGCAGGATGGGGGGGCAGCGGGACAGTGAGATCAGGAGGAACAGGCCAGCCAGGATGAGGGGCAAAGCCACAATGACATCAGGGATAACAAGCCGAGCAGGATGTGGGGCAGCAGAACAATGGGATCAGGTTGGGCAAGAAGGCAGCTGACATGTGAAGAATCCTGTTGGTTTTACGATGGCCAATGATTCCTCATTAATCCTAATAGTTCCTGAGGGCGACTTGTGCAGGACCAGTCCCTTAAAATTACCACATTGACCCACAGCAACCAAGCAGACTTCAGCCTTTATCTATGTAATTGCTGGGGTGACATCTACATAAGAGCAGGCAGAAGTTTCTCATTGGCACTGCAGGACATATGGAATAGCCTATGGCAACCTAATAATGTGACCGGAATATAATATTACATACCTTCTGCAGTGATAACATTACCAATGAGTCCCCAAATACCACCACACAGTGCCAACCACCAACCAGGGCCATCTTTCAGTGCTTGAATCATGACACCATGGGTGTGACATCAGCAGCCATGGTGGATACCTTACATACACTTGAGGATTGGCAGCTGAGCTGTCAGCGGTGTACGACAGGGATTCCTAACTAGTAAATCCGCAGCATCATTAGCAACCATTACGGCATAATGCGATGGCTCAGGGTTATGTAATGGATCCAGTCAGGAAAGACTCAAAGCCATGACACCATAAGTAAAGAATTAGAAATGCACCTGCCATTGTTAATTCACATGCGATTGTTCAATGGGGGCAAATTATTGACAGGATAGTACAGGTGAATACACCGCATTTCTCCCTGTTATCAGCCAATTTGATCTGGTAGAGGCCGAAATGTCTTTAGAGACTCCCAGCCATAAACGTGGGATAAAAATCCAGCTCCGGCATTTGCTGACGCGAAGATATTTCACCTTAAGACAATGACCCCATCCGTCGCTTGTGACAATTACACCCAAACAAATGAAGGTTTACCAGTAATTAGATCTGAAAGTAGATAAATAATGCACCGGACGGCTCCGTTCTTCCCTTTCCCCGTCAATAAGACATTGCAGTGTGGGGTGGCGGTGCATGTGCTCCTGGTGTGTGAGGGTATAAATTAATAATCATTTCTATGTAGCGCTAACATATTCCGCAGCGCTTTACAGTTTTACACACATTATCATCACTGTCCCCGATGGGGCTCACAATTCCCTATCAGTATGTCTTTGGAATGTGGGAGGAAACCGGAGAACCCGGAGGAAACCCACGCAAACACGGGGAGAACATACAAACTCCTTGCAGATAAATTGCACCACTATCGTCCCTGTATGAACCCCACCTGTGCTTCAAGGGGTTCTTCGCCATGTAGATGTGGCCCCAACGATAAGCTGGACACAGGGCCGTGAGGATTCCAGATAATCAGCCATTAGAGATGAGTGAAGAAGTGGTCCATGGCTGCCTCCTACCTGCCGGCATTGTTGCCTCTTAGTTACCCAGTGATGACGGCAGGTAGGAGGTTTCAGGGTTCATTTTTTGCAGCACATTTTAAGGCAGATTGTTCCTGAAAAAGATGTTGTGTGCACATATCCCAATAGCAAGCAAGAGCGGGTCATAAAGCAGCAATTACGTCACAACGTAGGGGTCTGACATCTACACCCATACCCCAGCACCCCGCGGCCCACAAACAGGAGGCACATTCCCCTTTAAAGATCCATTGCGGTTACACGTCTGTAAATCCTCATAGGTAAATTTAGCCTGATTTGCTTTTAACTCTCTAGCTCCTGCCGTGAATTACCTGCATGTAGCCATTCCCCTACTAGAGGATGATTATGATCGGTGGTCTCACAGCTACAACGCTCAGGGCAGGATTAGAGCTGTAGTAGACCACTGTTCTAGAATATTCTGCTGGCATATCAAATAGTCTCCTGATTGGTGTCAGGAGAGAAATCCCATAGTGGAGAATATCAAAGCTGTATTCATCCGGGGGGAGGGATATGGTTTCCAGTCTGATTTGGGAAGCGGTCCAGATTAGACATCGGCCATTATGACCCCAGCCCTTCCAAGAGTAATGAAAGATCACAGTGCAATGAGAGAAGGAGAATGCTGTGGGCACAAGGGCAAAGGCCAGATAATATCACATGGAATAGAATGGTCATGTGGCGGCCGATGGCCTCGCTCCCCAATGGTCATAACCACTTGTTGGTTTTGTCACTTTCTGGAAGGTTTGAAATTGCAATCTAACACTTTAGTAAAGTAGGAGTTAGTTAGGCCTGTCACTGCCAGGAGGAAGGACAGAGGGATGTGTAGTCGCTCACCTGTGCTGCCGTCATTCCATGGCCAGGGGGTTATTTTTGGGGTAGCAGGGTCTTTTCTCTCCAGTCCAGTATGACCATAGCAGAGCAGAGTGTTACCAGGGAAGAGCAGCTCAGCATTGAAACTGTTCCACCTGCTGCTGACTTTTCTTCTGAGGGGGAGGGGAGGAGGTGAGTTTCTGTAGCAGGAGGGTGTGAGCAGGTTTCACATAGCTCAGTATTATAGGGAACCATACAAATCAGCTGACTGTAGGGTGGGGAGGGGCTGACACTCCTTACTGCGGGCACCCAGCGCACACCTACAGGTGATAAGCAGGAATAAACCGCACAAATGTCAGGTATGGACCGAGAACTGCAATATGGCCGACCAATCCGATCACAGTGAAACTGCAAAACGCTGACCTTCTATGAATAACCTCTGAATAAGAAATCGCCTGTAGTGCACATAGTAACGGATTTTCCCACTTGTGGATTTTTAAGTGGTAGCTGGTTTACAGTTTTCGACATTGATTTTGGAAGAGCAGCAACCTCAAAATCCATATGAACACAATCTACTGTCCATGTGAGAAAATACACTTTTACTACTGAATCAATGGAAGCAGAAATCCCAGCAAACAAGCCAATATGCACACACCGTGTACAAACAAACAGAAACCCCCCAACTGTTTGCTGTTGTAAGGCTATGTGCACACGCTGCGTTTTTTTTGTGCGGATCTTCAGCGTTTTTCGTGCGTTTTTGCTGCAGATTTTTTGCGGATTTACTGCATTTTTTTACCCCTGCGGATTTCTATAATGGAATGGGTGCAAAAATGCTGCAGATCCGCAAAAAAAAAAAGTAGTGACATGCTACTTCTTTTAATCCGCAGCGTTTCCGCATCGGATTTTCTGAAAAGTGTGCACAGCTTTTTTTTTTCTCATTGATTTACATTGTACTGTAAATCAATTGCAGATCTGCAGCGTTTCTGCACTGCAAAAAACGCTGCGGATCCGCAGAGAATCCGCAATGTGTGCACATAGCCTTAAAGTGTTTGTCAAGTGCATTTTTCAGGGTGAAGAATTTACATAAATATATATATATATATATATATATATATATATATATATATATATATACATATACATATATATATACTGTGTGAACATACCCTTATAGTACCAGCATAAGAAATCGTGCTTCCCGGACATATCTTGCATTGACACATATTGGCCACAGTGTGATTTTTGTATTGTTGATTTGCAGTAGAACCACGGCGTTTACACTGCAATTTGTAAAGACTGCGACATGTGAATGCAGCTCAGAGGAGTTGTCCAGTCCAAATCAATATGCAGAATATGAATCCTAGCAGAGCATGCACTGTGTGCTGCAGGGATTTGCCGATTTCAGACCCCGGAACGGAGGGTATTTATGAGTAAGGCCGGGGTCACACTAGCGTAGAATATGGACGAGTGCTATGCGAGAAAACATCACACACACTCGGCCCAGTGTTAGGTCAGTCTCACACGTCCAGATAATTCCGGTACCGGAGTTATCCGTGTCCATGTGCTCACGTAGGCCATCCGTGTGATGTCCGTGAGTACGTTTTTAGGGTCCGTGTGCTGTGTAGTGCAACAATTTTTCCAATTTTAACCCTATGACGGGAAAAACGCACATGGACAGCACACGGATGGCAAACGGACAGCATCCATGTGCGGTACGTGTTTACACGGACCCATTGACTTTAATGGGTCCGTGTGATCCGTGCGCTCCCACGAACACTGACATGTCTCCGTGTTTTGCAAACGGACACACGGTCCATGAAAACACACTGACATGTGCAGAGACACATTTATTTTAATGTGTCTACGTGTGTCAGTGTCTCCGGTACGTGAAGAAACTGTCACCACACGTACCGGAGCCACTAACGTGTGAATCCGACCTTAATCTATGGGGCAGCTCACATCACCGTATTTTTTCTCAGGCGTATTCTACGTGTGTGTAAAATCGCAGCATGCTGTGTATATCGGCCTAGTCTTGCCAATGCAAGCCTGTGGGTGCGAGAAAAACTCAGACACCACACGGACCATCTGTCTAGCTTGCCACAAATACGCACACATTTTCCTCATTTCAGCCCATTGAGCCATTAAATTCAGTGGGGAAAATCACATAATCGCATTGCAAACGCATTACACACGGATGACCATACGGAGAACACTCGTGCGGCTCTCGGCAGGGAGACGCGGACAGATTTTTCATACGTTTCGTACCCCTGGCCAGTAGGTGCAGCCTCGTGCTCTAAGCACTTGCATGGAGCGAGGCTGCGCCCACTGGTCGGCTGCGTCACTGGCATTTATGGGTCCTGAAACCGGCAAATCCCCGCAGCGCAGTGCGTGCTCTGGGGGAACTCATAAGTCTGTAGTCACACAGTGTGACTGCAGACTTTACGGTCTGGACCGGACAGCCCCTTTAGGCTTCTTTTACACTTACCGGGTTTTTTGCGGCCCAATTTTCACGGTCTGCCGCAATGGACCACAAAAAACTACGGACCATGGATCGCCGTTTTTCGGGTTCCCAATACTATAGCAAAAGTATTGGGAAAAAAAAGGCGTTCCCAAAACCAGAAGTCACAGTGCACAGCAAAAACAAGCTTCCGTTGTTTTGCGGGTCCCATTGATTTTCATTGGGGGCCATGTTCGTAAGCCGTGAAAAAGATCGTGCCATACAGCGCACCGTGAAATTATTGCAACCCGTTTTTGCGGCCCCATAGAAATTTATTGGGGCCGCAAAACAACAGTATGTGTAAAAGAAGTCTTAGGGTATGTGCCCACGATCAGGAACTGCTACTGGTTTGTCACTGCGTATTTCTGCAGCATCAAACCCGCAGCGGCAACATGTTATAGCATAGTGGATGGGATTTCAAGAAATCCCATGCCACTATGCGTCCACAAAAACCAGTGGAGACTGACATGTGGCGCATCTTTCCATATCACAGCATGTCAATTTCTCTTGCAGAGATGCTAGTCTCCGAAACAGACATTTCACCAATAGAATATATTGAACACGTTTTTTTTTTCTATGCATTGCAGAGAGTGAAATACACATTGACTTCCGCAGCATACATTGACAGGCCTTAAAACTACGTTCCCACAATGAGTTTTTGACGTTGCACAATTTCTGCACCTTTTATTTGAATTAGATTACTTGGGTTTTTTATTGGGTTTTTGTGTACGTTTTCTTAGTATGCATTTTTATCTGTTGTTGGTGTGTTATGCTTTAAAGTGAACCTGTCACCCAGTTTGGCCAATACGATTTACGGCCAACCCCTTTCAGGGCTTATATACAGCATTCTATAATGCTGTATATAAGCCTCCGATCCGACCTGTAAGAGAAGAAAAATAACTTTTATTATACTCACCTGCGGGGCTGTCCGGTCTAATGAGTGTCGCTCTTCTTGGTCCAGTGCCTCCCATCTTCTTACAATCCCCGTCCTCCTGCTTGCTTCATGTGGATGATGCGTCCCTGCAGCATCCACACAGGCTCCCCGGAATCGCACTCCTGCGCAGGAGTACTTACCTGCCCTGTTGAGGGCAGAGCAAAGTACTGCAGAGGGCAGAACAAAGTCCTGTAGTGCGCAGGCGCCGGGAACAGTCAGAGAGGCCCAGTGCCCGTGCACTACAGGACTTTGCTCTGCCCTCATCAGGGCAGGTAAGTACTCCTGCGCAGGAGGGCGATTCCAGGGAGCCTGTGTGGATAACGCAGGGACACGTCATCCACATGAAGCAAGCAGGAAGGCGGCATCGCAAGAACATGGGAGGTGCTGGACCAAGGAGAGTGACACCCCTCGGACCGGACAGCCCCCCAGGTGGGTATAATAAAAGTTATTTTTCTTATCTTATAGGTCGGATCGGGGGCTTATATACAGCATTATAGAATGCAGTATATAAGCCCTGGAAGGCGGTGGCCGTAACTCGTATCAACCAAACCTGGTGACAGGTTCCTTTTAAATAAAGCTGCTTTGATTTTGATTAGGGTTGATCGAATATCTTTTGATAAGTGCTTATCCAAATAGCTATAGCGCTACCGCTGCATCGGTAACCTGGATACCTGGAGCGCTCCCAATAATTAGCTGTTCAGCGCCGCGGCTGTGTGACAGTCCCAACAGACAGGCTCTCCATGCATGTGTTGTGACTGTCACACAGCCACGACACATGCAGCTGCAGCGCCAAACAGCTGATTATCGGGAGCGCTCCAGGTATCCAGGTTACCAATGCAGCTATTCGGGAAGCGCTATAGCTATTTGGATAAGTACTTATCGGAAGCTATTCGATCAACCCTTATTTTGAAACCTCCTGGAATTTGGCTTTGACAAAACTTTATTGACATGCTTAGATTCATTTGCGATGCATCTTTATCTTGGAAACGCACTAAAAACGCATGTGCGTTTTTACCTGCAGAAATTCCGTACCTAAGCACAGTGTGCATGAGAGTCAAAACACACATACATATATATATTAGATAGATAGATAGATAGATAGATAGATAGATAGATAGATAGATAGATAGAAGAAACGCTGGTAATTCATCTGCCGTGCTCTGTAAAATCATTGCAGGAGCCGACAGGATAGAAGAGATGGATTACATACAGTACATACAAATAGAATAGGTAGATATCTAGAGGTCAGTGACAAATACAAATAGTACAGTGTGTACAAATTACTGGACATGTATTTAATTAATAAAAGGTTTATTTTACGGAAAAAAATGGCGTGGGCTCCAGCTCGATTTTCTTAACCAGCAGAGGGAAAGCCGATGGCTGGGGGCAGATGTTTATAGCCTGGGAAGGGGGTAATACCCATGGAGCTTCCCAGGCTATTAATATCAGTTCACAGCTGTATAATTAGCCTTTACTGGCTATTGAAATGGGGGACCCTCAATAAAAATGACGTAGGGTCCCCCTATAAATTAAAAACCAGCAAAGGCTATGCTGACAGCTGCAGGCTGATATTAATAGATTAGGAAGGGGCCATTGATACTACCTCCCCTCCCCCCCAGGCTAAAAAGATCAGCTCTCAGCCATCCCAGAAAAGGTGCATCTCTAAAGGTACAGTCACATTAACCGACGCTGCAGCGATATAGGCAACGATGCCGATCGCTGCAGCATCGCTGTTTAGTCGTTGTGTGGTCGCTGGAGAGCTGTCACACAGACAGCTCTCCAGCGACCAACGATGCCGAAGTCTCCGGGTAACCAGGGTAAACATTGGGTTACTAAGCGCAGGGCCGCGCTTTGTAACCCCTATGTTTACCCTGGTTACCATTGTAAATGTAAAAAAAAAAAAAACACTACATACTTACATTCCGGTATCTGTCGCATCCCCCGGCGTCAGCTTCCCTACACTGTGTAAAGCAGAGCGGTGACGTCACCGCTGCGCTCTGCTTTACGGCCGGCCGGCGCTGACACAGTGCAGGGAAGCCGACAGACATCGGAATGTAAGTATGTAGTGTTTTGGTTTTTTTTACATTTACAATGGTAACCAGGGTAAATATCGGGTTACTAAGCGCGGCCCTGCGCTTAGTAACCCGATGTTTATCCTGGTTACAAGTGAACACATCGCTGGATCGGCGTCACACACGCCGATTCAGCGATGTCAGCAGGTGGTCCAGCGACGAAATAAAGTTCCAGACTTTCAGCTCCGACCAGCGATGTCACAGCAGGATCCTGATCGCTGCTGCGTGTCAAACACAACGATATCGCTATCCAGGACGCTGCAGTGTCACGGATCTCTATCGTTATCGTTCTAAAGTTGCTCAGTGTGAAGGTACCTTAAGATGCGCCAATTCTGGCACTTAGCCTCGCTCTTCCCACTTGCCCTGTAGCGGTGGCAAGTGGGGTGAGGTGATAGTTGTGGCGATGATGTCACCTTTGTATTGTCAGGTGACATCAAGCCCAGAGGTTAGTAATGGAAGGGCGTCAATAAGACGCCCCCATTACTAACCCCATAGTCACATTGTAAGAAAACACAGACACCCAGAAAATATTCTGCATTTAGGATACACGAAGAGATACGCCAGGAGTATGTGCACACACAGGGTTTTTTTTTTTTATAAAGATTTTTTTTTTTATAAGGATTTTGAATCAGATTGTACTCCAAAATCTACATCAAACCCCTTCAAATATTCTACTTGAAAAATGCATCTGTAGTGCACATGGTGTGTGTGTTTTTTAATATTTTCCATTATTACGGTAATAAAAGGAAACCTAAACATGATTGGTAGAATCGAGCCAAATTGCTTGTAAAAATGAAACTCTGTGTGATCGTTCCAAAGCACATTCACTGCAGAAAATACGTTTTATTTTTGCATCTTCGGAATTTAGCCTTACTGCATCAGCTTCAAAAAAATCTGCCTTGAATCTGTACGATTTACCTGCAGCGCATATTTTAGATCTACGGGGTGTCAATCTATGCTGCGGATCTCATTTTTTGAGGACTTACATTTAAGACTTGTTCCCATGTGGCGTATTCCCTGTTGGACTTAGGGCCTTAGGCCTCTTTCACACTTCAGTTATTTGGCGTCAGTCACTACCGACATAGTGACAGATTGACGAATCCGTCACAATTGTTGTAAAAACGGTTCTAACGGATCCGTTTTTTTGACGGATCCGTTACTTGGGGGTTGTCTGGGAAAAGTATCTTCTTTTTGGAGCATGCGCAATTGAAAAACGGATTGGGGCGACGGATCCACCGAAAAAACGGTTGCGGCGGATCCGTCGCCCATAGGCGCCCATTCTATGGAACGGCGGACACGACGGATCCGTCGCGATCCACCATTTCGGCGTTGACAAAAAACGTTTCAATGTCCGTCTATTTTCAGAAAACGTCCGCCAAATTTCGACGGATCCGTCGCATGGCGGATGGAACGGACCACCATCCGTCACAATCCGTCACTAATGCAAGTCTATGGGAAAATAACGGATCCGTCAAAAAAAATTGACGGATCCGTTATTTGAGGAAAATGGCGGTTTTAGACTGACGCCAAATAACTGAAGTGTGAAAGAGGCCTTACGCGGCATGAAAACCTAGCACAGGCCTTACACACACTTCTATGCATCATGTATCATTATCCGTGGATCGTGTGTATGGAGCGCGTTCAGCTCAGTGTTTTGTACAACGCAGGAATTTTAATCCTCTTCACATTGCTGACACCTCATCTCAGCCGCGCTCAGTGTTGTATCGTGTGTCGTCAGTTCTACATTTGTAACATGAGGATGGATCATATCCGTTTGCCTCAACATACAGCATTCAGTACATACTCCTGGTCTGTGTCTGTCCGTGCTCTCTACTTCTTGAACTGGGGTCAACAACCTGTGGTACTCCAGCTTTTGTGAAACTACAACTCCTAGGATTCCCTGAACCTTGTTCTAGAAAATTATTGGACAATGAATACATGGCAAAGGGGCACCATGAAAAGCCATACAATTTAGGCCAAGTTCACATGTCCAGTAATCATCATTGGAGGTGGAAAATTAAACCTTTAACTTATACTACTGCACATGTGAACTTTTAAGTAACCATCTATTTGAAACTGAACAGTAAGCAAAACATGGATCCTTTTCAAATGTTGTCTACACAACTTTGTCAAGGATTGCTGCTGGCTTTGTTCCAACAGATGATTGCTGGACATGTGAATTTAGCTGTAGATGGCTGCTATGAGAGGAGTAAGCTGCTGCAGCAGCTTATCTCCTCTGGGAACCAAGGGATTGGGCATGTTGAAATCCCTCCACCTGAGCTTTCTTTCCCTCAGCATCTGCCATCAGGTTGGAGGTGATAGATGTTCCTATGGCTAACATTGATCAGAATAGTTTTGTCATAATGCCCTCATGGTTACATAATTGAATGTACATAACCACAATGAAGCCACGACCCCGATGTTTGGTTGGTCCTCAGTTACAGTGGCCATTTTTCTAATCTTAGACAACACCATTAAACTTTGCTAACTCCTATCACTGATTGTGCTCGGCTTTTGTAAATAAAAAGTGTATTGGAACAAACACTGATATTTGCCTACAAATAATAGAAATATCCACAAGATCCCTCTAAGGCCTTTCCCTACTGGGGTTTCCAGACCTCTTACAGGAGGAGTCGGGATGACTGGGATGCTGTCACACATTCGCAAGCATAAATGTGTAATGTCCTTGGAGGATAGGATGCGGTGACACTCCTGTAGGTTACAGGTAATTTGCTGCCTTCATGCAGCTCATTGTTTCCTTGGCCTAGTAATGGAAGAAGTGGCTGATCTGAGTCCAGTCCTATGTACTGACCATAAAATTCCTTTTTCCTGGCTCCGTCTCCAGCATTCTTGTTAGCTCTGCTGTTGCAAAGTTTTAAAAAGCTGCTGACAACCTCAGCAAACTTATAATGGTGGATATTATAGTTGTCAATCAGCTTTCACAGGAACAGATAATTTTTAACAGGTTTATTGGAGATTTCTTAACCTTAGAGCTGAATGCTCATCATTCTGTACCTGTACATCTTAACCCTTGCAGGTAGGGTCGTCGCTCTGCATACGTCACCTGATTCAGTAAAGACGTCACTGATGAAGACAACTGCTAAATCCTGGAGCTCCACCAACCACATCTTGACCCTGCAGGAATGTGGTCCGACACCTTACACAGCTGTCATACAGTGCAAAAGGCGGGACACCATCTGCTGATAAAATCTCGCTCCACCCAATTCTCCATGTGATGAGAGATTATTGTCTTCCTCATATTTGTTATTTCATGATGTTCTCTTCTATGTGACCTGACCTCCCCTATGGATACAACACGTGAGCTCCACAACGCATTGAGCTTTTTATGGAATTAGAAAGGTCATTTCTAATAGGGTTTACTTGAACTGAATTTTAAGACACAACATTAGAGATTGATCATTGGTGCTGGAAAGCTGAGGCACTCCTGGATCCTGAGAGAATGGGGTGATGATCAGTGCCCAATACGAACGTTTGGCCAGCACCGAGTCATATAATAGCTTGGGTCTCCGTCACCTTGAGCCAACTTTAATTTAATTGCACAAACTTTGCACTTAGCCAGGCCTAGACGTGTGTTTGTGTATACCCCCCTTCCTGCCGGCAACAATGCCTCTTGCACTAACAGCCTCAATAGATATACTCATTATTACCACTTGGAGAGCAACTGTTCTGTCCATGATCATATCACTATCATAGATCAATGAGGCTCAGGAATCTCCAGTGCAGAAATCCACAAGAACAAGGTTCATGTGCCCTGTGCACTGTGAATGGTTCTGGGGCACTGGGGCTGGTACGCCTGCAGCAGGTACGGGTACAAAAGTAAGAAGGCTGACAGCACTCAGTAATAAGGACGCTCGTTCAAGCTCCAAGGAACCCACTTGTAAAGAAGCGACATCAAATGATGAGAAAACTGCGTCCAATTCCAGGTGAAAAAAAATCAGAAGTTTATTCCACCATGAAAATACAACATGTCGACCTGTAGCAGGTCTTTGTCAAGTATGATATTCAGAGCCTTAATGCAGGAAAGCTTCCAAGTAGTGATGAGCGAGTATACTCGTTGCTCAGGTGATCTCCGAGTATTTGTTAGTGCGCGCGGAGATTTAGTTTTCATCGCCTCAGCTGCATTATTTACGGCTGCTGGACAGCCTGAATACATATGGCAATTCCCTAACAAACAGGCATTCCTCACATGTATTCAGCCTGTCTAGCAGCCGTAAATCATGCAGCTGAGGCAATGAAAACTAAATCTCCTAGCACTAACAAATACTCGGAGACCACCAGAGCATGCTCGGGAAAACAACTATACTATACTCACTCCACTACTTCCAAGAGCTCTCAACCGAGCAGATTGAACCCTGCACTGCTAAAAGTAACCTGCACTGTCTAATATGAAGGTGAAACTCTTCTAATCAGTGCAAGAGCAGGAGAAATCAGATGCTGCGGTCTTCTGGCTCCTCTCTGTCGTGGTAAACTTGGGGCAGTAAACCCCCCCCCCACCTTCTACGAGGGACCTCCCGAACCTCAGAACAGTGTTTATCAGGGTATGCCACGTGAAAAGACCAGATCAACCTGGCTGCATGGACGTCAGATGCTGGTAGCCACATCCTCTCTGTAGGACCGTATCCCTTATAAACGAAAAAGGTTATTTCAGCTCACCCATTAGAAGTTGAATCACTGTGGTGATATCATCCAAGCATGGAAATGACATCTCTGTCAGGACGTAGAAAATTTGAGAAGAAAAATATGGGAATCCAGCTCCAGGATGTAAAAGATTAAAAAATTCTTTACTCAAACATTTAAAAATTGGAACAAGGGCTTACAAATGACCAGCAAAATAGTTAGGGAGCAGCCATGAATGACTAAACGCGTTTCGAACAACTGCTGTGTTCTTAGTCTTCAGTGACTGCACCCCACTCCTACCTCCTCCAGCAGTGACCCTGGGACCCCACTTCACTGCACCCACTACCCCCGGTGAGCAATAAGACACATGGATTATAAGAAGCACCTCCATTTTATTAAAAAATATTTTTTTCTTATTTTTCTCCTCAAAATTTGGGGTGTGTCTTATAATCCAGAGTGTCTTGTAATCCGAAAAACACGGTAAGTTATACAATGTGATTTCCTGGATTTTATTTTGGATATTCTATCTCTCAATGTTAAAATTAACCTACCCTTAAAGGGAACCTGTCACTCCCCCCCTCCACCCCCCCATTTGCATTTGAAACTAAAAGAGCCACCTTGTGCAGCAGTAATGCTGCATTCTGACAAGGTGGCTCTTTTAGTAATTGGTGCTGTAAATGCAGAAATAATCCGTTTTGTTATTTGTCCGAAATACCTGTCTTCAGTCTTGGAGGCAGGTCTGTCCCCCCTGCTATGATTCAAGGAGAACAAAAGGAGCGTTCAAAATACAAACGTAAAAAAGTACAAAATTTTATTGAAACATAAAAGAAGACATATACAAACACATACATGAAGATAAGGACACTAAAGGCCACCCCTTACACCCGCACTGGTCCTCAAAAGGTGTATAACATGTACATGGTACCAGAAAGTGTGTCACACAAGTGGTACAAAATGGATGACCGTGTCCATATATAGCACCATGGACCCTAGACTGCACACCTCTGGTCCCAAAATATAGGCCTAAATGAGGCTTACAGACAGTGCTGCAACACTAACAGTCTATAATCCCGGACACACTCTAGGAGACCGTTAACACTGCCGGTATAATAAATGCATATAGCGTCGCAAACGCAGTGAAAGCAGTCACCTAAACATACCTCTTACCCGGGTGAAGGGATCAATAGAGTTGGGCGACACCCCCATTGTCCCCCCTGCTGCAGACGCCTCACAGCCGTCACTCAAGTTTTCTTGGCGGCGGGCGCCGCCTCCTCAGCGCTGTTTGTTTTGAAATCTACCGGCGCCTGCGCTCTTTTGTCTTGCCTGCCCGTCTGTCCTCATATGCAGTCTCGCTGACTGCGCCTGTGCGGCCGCCCTGCTTGTGAATCCCACAATATGATTTATTCACACTGGGGCTGGTATTCCTGGGCATGCGGTGAGTGGCTTAGACATGGGTGAGTGGCTTAGACATGCAGTGCGCGGCTTAGACATGCAGTGCGCATGCCCAGGAATCCCAGCCCCACAGTGAGAATAAATCATATGACACTGCGGGGCTGGGATTCACAAGCAGGGCGGCTGCACAGGCGCAGTCAGCGAAACTGCATACGAGGACAGACGGGCAGTGCTCACTGCGCCTGCCCAAGGCATGACAAAAGAGCGCAGGCAGATTTCAAAACAAACAGCGCTGAGGAGGCGGCGCTCGGCGCCAAGAAGACTTGAGTGACGGATGTGAGGCGTCTGCAGCAGGGGGGGAAAGGCCTGCCTCCAGGACTGAAGAAAGGTATTTAGGACAAATTGCAAAACTGCTTGTTTCTGCATTTACCGCACCAATAACTAAAAGAGCCACCTTGTCAGAATGCAGCATTACTGCTGCACAAGGTGGCTCTTTTAGTTACACCCTGGGGGGGATGACAGCTTCCCTTTAAAATTACTGTTCATGTCTTTGTCAGTGGGCAAACTTACAAAATCAGCTAGGGATTAAATACTCATTTCCTTCACTGTATATTCTTGTACCGCTCCTTATGTTCAAGAATATAACAGTTACAGGATGTGCGTGTTCATTAGGAGCAGTAATATTTAGAGTAAGCTCACACAAGGCGTTTTTTTCAGAAGCAAAAGGATCTCTTGGCAGGAAAGAAGATGCAGAAAAAAAAGCAGGTTTTGCTTGTTTATTCTTGCATTTTTTGCTGTGTTTTTGGCATGCTAGATTTGTCTCTTGTGCATGTTGATAAAGTTTAGTGCAAAAAAAAGTCCTATACTATAGAATAGGGTTTTGGCACAAAAACTGCGGTTTTGATCATAATTTTCTGTATTTTTTCACCACCTATTCATGTCAATGGGTGAAAAACACTGAAAAAAATGAAAGAACTGAAAGGTTCTATTGTGCAAAAAACATGCAAAGCACATAATACTGGTAGCAAACAACCAAGGTGTGTGCATGAGATTTCTGAAGTGTCATAAGACATAGCTGGCACTGTAAAAAGCAGCTGAAAATTTGCACCAAAAGCGCATTAAAAAAGGCTGAAAAACGCCTAGTGTGAACTTACCCTTAGTTCATCAGGCAGTAATAGTTTTCCTTGGCAGTTGCTATTTATGTGGTACTTGTCGGACGTCAACGGTCAACAAAGTAAAATAGTTATCACTGTCTGACATGTGGGATATTTGGAGTTTCATGCCTCAGTCATTGTCTATCATGCAGATCCTGTTTGACAAGACAGCAATATAAGTCCTATCATTCTCGGTTATGGCTTTAGGGTCTATATATAATATGGTTTCCCTTTGTTTACATATAATAAATCTTATTTTCATAATAGAGACTGTTTTCTGTCAAATGCAATAACAAGTTATAATGAAGATACTTACTACCCTCACCCACAAATCACTCCAGGGTTCAGCGCCACCCTACATCTCCTCCCTGGTCTCAGCCTACCACCCTACCCGTGTCCTCCGTTCTGCTAATGACCTGAGGTTAGCATCCTCAATAATCAGAACCTCCCACTCCTGTCTCCAAGACTTCTCACGTGCTGCGCCAATTTTTTGGAATGCACTACCCAGGTTAATACGATTAATCCCCAATGCCTACAGTTTTCAGCGTGCCCTAAAAACGCATTTGTTCAGACTGGCCTACCGTCTCAACGCATTAATCTACGGTAACTATCACTGTGTGGCCCATTCAAAATTTTACCATAACCAGGTTCCTCGCATCATGTTCTCACCTGCTTCATGCATCCATTAGCCCTCTGTGTCTATACGGTTACATATTCTGGCTGATAACTGGTTCATGCAGCATTACATGAACACCCAATCCTTACACTATGGCTGGCCCAAACAACTAAAGCAATTGTTACCATCCACCTTTCCTGTCTCCTCTTTTCCTCACAGATTGTAAGCTTGCGAGCAGGGCCCTCACTCCTCTTGGTATTTGTTTTGATCTATGTGTTTATTTTTATGCTGTAATGTCTATTGTATGTACAAGTCCCCTCTAAAATGTAAAGTACTGAGGAATATGTCAGCGCTATAGAAGTAAAATTATTATTATAAGATACATTCCTGTAACATGATACATACGGTATTTGGAAGATGTCTTTATTAGAGCCTTTAGAAAGAAATTTCTGCTAAGTCAATATCAATCATACAGTAAAAACTCCTGAGCTTCATAATAAAAGTTTCAATACGGTACTTAATCACTAATCTAAATTAGGGAAGGATGTCAAAAATGTAACTACTATAATATTGCCCCCTGCGCACAAGAATATATCTACTATAATACAGCCCCTTCTGTACAAGAATATAAGTACTATAATACTACCCCTATGTACAAGAATATAACTACTATAATACTGCCCCTTCTGTACAAGAATATAACTACTATAATACTATCCCTATCCAAGAATATAATTACTATAATACTACCCCCTATGTACAGGAATATAACTACTAAAATACTGCCCCCTATGTACAAGAATATCACTACTATAATACTGCTCCTGTGTACAAGAATATAACTACTATAATACTGCCCCTATCCAAGAATATAATTACTATAATACTACCCCCTATGTACAGGAATATAACTACTAAAATACTGCCCCCTATGTACAAGAATATCACTACTATAATACTGCTCCTGTGTACAGGAATATAACTACTATAATACTGCCCCCTATGTACAGGAATTTAACTACTATAATACTGCCCCCTGTGTACAAGAATATAACTACTACTAGATGGTGGCCCGATTCTAACGCATTGGGTATTCTAGAATATGCATGTCCACGTAGTATATTGCCCAGTCACGTAGTATATTACCCAGTCACGTAGTATATTACCCAGTCACGTAGTATATTACCCAGTCACGTAGTATATTGCCCAGTCACGCAGTATATTGCCCAGCGACGTAGTATATTGCCCAGCGACGTAGTATATTGCCCAGCCACATAGTATATTGCCCAGCCACATAGTATATTGCCCAGCCACATAGTATATTGCCCAGCCACATAGTATATTGCCCAGTCAGGTAGTATATTGCCCAGTGACATAGTATATTGCCCAGTGACATAGTATATTGCCCAGTGACATAGTATATTGCCCAGTGACATAGTATATTGCCCAGTGACATAGTATATTGCCCAGTGACATAGTATATTGCCCAGTCACGGAGTATATTGCCCAGTCACGGAGTATATTGCCCAGTCACGTACTATATTGCCCAGCCACGTAGTATATTGCCCAGTCACGTACTATATTGCCCAGTCACGTACTATATTGCCCAGTCACGGAGTATATTGCCCAGTCACGGAGTATATTGCCCAGTCACGGAGTATATTGCCCAGCTACGTAGTATATTACCCAGTGACGTAGTATATTGCCCAGTCACGTACTATATTGCCCAGTCACGTAGTATATTGCCCAGCCACGTAGTATATTGCCCAGTGACATAGTATATTGCCCAGTGACATAGTATATTGCCCAGTGACATAGTATATTGCCCAGCCACATAGTATATTGCCCAGCCAGGTAGTATAATAATAATAATCTTTATTTTTATATAGCGCTAACATATTCCGCAGCGCTTTACAGTTTGCACACATTATCTTCACTGTCCCCAATGGGGCTCACAATCTAAATTCCCTATCAGTATGTCTTTGGAATGTGGGAGGAAACCGGAGTGC
Organism: Ranitomeya imitator; assembly: GCF_032444005.1. Taxonomy (NCBI): domain Eukaryota; kingdom Metazoa; phylum Chordata; class Amphibia; order Anura; family Dendrobatidae; genus Ranitomeya; species Ranitomeya imitator. Next base: position 164,210,277 of record NC_091283.1, on the reverse strand, counting down.
CCGGAGGAAACCCACGCAATCATGGAGAGAACATACAAACTCTTTGCAGATGTTGTCCTGGGTGGGATTAGAACCCAGGACTCCAGCGCTGCAAGGCTGCAGTGCTAACCACTGCGCCACCGTATATTGCCCAGTCAGGTAGTATATTGGCCAGTTACATAGTATATTGCCCAGTCACATAGTATATTGCCCAGTCACGTAAAACAACAATGTGGAAGAAGACAGGGTCACCAACATTATTAATTAAACCCAATAAGGGTATGTCCATATATAGAAAGTAATGGGACCAAAAGGAGGACCATAATGGACAAACTGCAAGAATACAGCCAAAATCAACAAAGAAAAGAAAGCAGCAAACAGTCCGAAATTATGAAAAATACAAAAGGAACTTTATTAATAATAATATTATAATATAATATAGCCAAATGTACTTAGAACCATAAGGTACAAGATTGTATAACAACGCCCATGCATAACATCTAGTATATACATACCGGGTAAAGTAGAGGAATCACACGTATAGACTGGCACCACACAGGACAGGGGTGTGGTGCCAGTCTATACGTGTGATTCCTCTACTTTACCCGGTATGTACATTTGGCTATACTAGGTCAGTCCTGCATAACCTTTGATTTCATATGAGCTGGTTTTGTAGGGTTAATAGTATTTGTATTTTTATACTGTAGACACCTATCCCCTGCCCGCTTTTGTGCATGCTTTGTGTAAGCACGGGGATTGCTTTATCCCTTTGTCATATTTTTATCTGGCATTATTATTAATAAAGTTCCTTTTGTATTTTTCATAATTTCGGACTGTTTGCTGCTTTCTTTTCTTTGTTGATTTTGCCCAGTCACGTAGTATATTGCCCAGTCACGTAGTATATTGCCCAGTCACGTAGTATATTGCCCAGTGACATAGTATATTGCCCAGCCACGTAGTATATTGCCCAGTCACGTAGTATATTGCCCAGTCACGTAGTATATTGCCCAGTCACGTAGTATATTGCCCAGTCATGTAGTATATTGCCCAGTCACGTAGTATATTACCCAGTCACGTAGTATATTACCCAGTCACGTAGTATATTGCCCAGCCACGTAGTATATTATCCAGTCACGTAGTATATTATCCAGTCACGTAGTATATTACCCAGTCACGTAGTATATTACCCAGTCACGTAGTATATTACCCAGTCACGTAGTATATTGCCCAGTCACGTAGTATATTGCCCAGTCACGTAGTATATTGCCCAGTCATGTAGTATATTGCCCAGCCACGTAGTATATTGCCCAGCCATGTAGTATACAGCACAGAGCCACGTAGTATACAGACTTAAAATAAAAAATAAACATATTCTCACCCTCCGAAGAGGCCGTTGTAGTTCTGGCGCTTGTGTGCATGCACGTGGCAGCTTCCGGTCCCAGGGTCGGTATGGGCGCAGGACCTGTGATGACGCAGCGCTCACATGACTGTGACGTCATGGCAGGTCCTTGTCGCATACCATTCTTGCCACCGGAACCTGCCGCTTGCATGAAGCGGTCACCGGAGCGTCGCGAGGAGCGGGAAAAGCGGCGGATGGTGAGTATATCACGATTTTTTATTTTTTTATTATTTTTAACATTAGATCTTTTTACAGCATCAGTAGTAAAAAGTTGGTCACACAGGGTTAATCTCAGCGTTAATGGAGTGCGTTACACCGCGGCATAACACGGTCCATTAGCGCTGCCATTAACCCTGTGTGAGCGCTGACTGGAGGGGAGTACGGAGCGGGCACTGACTGCGGGGAGGAAGGAGCGTCCATGTTGCCGCCGGTCTGCGCCCGTCGCTGATTGATCATGGGCGTTTTGCCACGACCAATCAGCGACTTGGATTCCATGACAGACAGAGGCAGCGACCAATGAATATCCGTGACAAAAAGAAGGACAGACAGACAGAAGGACAGAAAAACGGAAGTGACCCTTAGACAATTATATAGTAGATAACACTGCCCCCTATATACAAGAATATAACTACTATAATACTGCTCCCTATGTACAAGAATATAACTACTATAATACTGCTCCTATGTACAAGAATATAACTCCAATATTCTATCATTGTGGTTTATCCTGATGAAGAGGTTCGAACACCGTGAAACGTGTGGTTGATAAAATAAATCACATTCTTACTTCATTTGGTCTCCGATCATATTTTGGACATTTGGCAGCACGGATTTTCACCACCACATTCCTCACCATTCGGTGGTCCCACAGCAGGCTTTATGTGCTTTCTAAAGGAGTTATGACTGTCACAACCCTACCAGGAGAGCACACTTTGCTCTTTTTTTACCCTTTGTGTACCGGATAAGACCCTAATGTGCCTTTTGTCTCTCTAGTAATTGTATTCAAAAATATAACTTATAATTCAGCCCCTGTTAGTGGGAATGTTGCTACATGGGATGCTGGGCATGTTCCTGTCCTCTTACTCTCCCATTATTCAATTTCAGATGATTGTAACTTTAAGCAAAATCATCCAATGAGGAGGATGAGAGGCTTGTGGTGACTCTGGCTCGTGAGGTATGTGGTCGGTGCAGATTATCTGGTCGTTACGCGACACTGAGCATCTCTCTGATGCGCCCACATTCTACAAGGCTCCATTGTTTACATGAATCTGTAGTGTGACAATATCCTTTTTTTCATATATCCAGAACACACAAAGGCAGCATGTTATTATCTGTGACTGTGGTTATACTAACACTGGAAAGAAGAACTGTGAGGTGGAATATGTAGGACTACTAATGCTTTATATGAACTTCTACTATCTGCCCCTGGATCCAAGGCAACTACAGTGATCATATACCAAAGCCCACCATGTCACCCCTACATATATACCAGAGCCCACTCACTTGTATTAGTAAAGTCATATTGAGAAAATCTGGCCGAAATCCACAACTGAAAGATTATCTCTGCACTAATTCAATGGAGACAAGTGGTAACTTTTTAGCATGGAATAAGCAGTTGTGACGCAGACAATGTGGACTTTAGGATATGCAGAACGTTCATTGTTCCTGAGCGTGTTAAGGGTATGTTCACATGTTGCTTTTTTCTGCAGCCAAAACTTGATCTCTTGGCAGTAAAAATAAGCTGTCGGCAAAAAGCAGGTTTTGTTGCCCTTTTTGCTGCTTTTCTTGCTGCTTTTTTGCAGCTTTTTTGCTGCATTTTTCAGAATCCCAACGTTCAGCTTTGCTTCCACAATACAAGCATGAACAATTGCAAGGAGTTAGGTCACCAATGGAAGACGTATGTGAAACCATAAAACATTTTTGGAAAAAAAGGCAATTTGATCAAATTATTTAGTGGAAAATTTATTTTTTTGTCCAGAATGGTCACCATTTTTTCAGACATAAAAATTCATATGAGATCATGAGAAAATACACAATTGCAAATGTAAAAACAAAAGGGGAGTTGAATTTGTCGGAAATAGTTTACCTAAGATATGGTCAGGGCACTGAATTGGTAGACATTGTTTATTTTATACATTGGTAGGCCCTCTGGCAGATACAGACTGAAGATGCCTCTATGCAAGAACAATTTATGGGCCCTTTACAGTCCAATAGCGATATGTCATCACTAGCTATTGAACCCGTTCTACGCCCGAGTGGCGAGCATTTATATTGGTATATGGTCTCCATCTTGGTATGTGCTGCTTCCATCCTGTGCCCTAATCCGGTCATGTGCTGCTACCATCTTGCTCCCCCATCCTGTCATATGCTGCTACTATCCTGCTCCCCCTTCCTGTCATGTGCAGCCCCCATCCTGTGCCCTCATCCTGTTTTGTGCGCCTCCATTTTGCCATGTGCTACTCTTCCTGTGCCCTCATCCTGTCATGTGCTACCATCCTGCACCCCAATCCTGTCGTGCTCCCATCCTGCGCCCCAGTCCTGTCATGTGGTGCTCCCATCCTGCGCCCCCATGCTGTCATGTGCTGCTCCCATCCTGCGCCCACATTCTGGTATGTGCTGCCCCCATCCTGGTGTGTGCTACTCCAATACTGCGCCCCATCCTGTCAGGTGGTGCTCTCATCCTGCGTCCCCATCCTATCATGTGGTGCTCTCATCCTGCATCCCCATCCTGTCATGTGATGCTCACATTCTGTCATGTGCTGCTCCCATCCTGCGCCCCCATTCTGGTATGTGCTGCCCCCATCCTGGTATGTGCTACTCCAATTCTGCACCCCCATCCTGTCATGTGGTGCTCTCATCCTGCGTCCCCATCCTGTCATGTGGTGCTCACATCCTGCGCCCCCATTCTGGTATGTGCTGCCCCCATCCTGGTATGTGCAACTCCAATACTGCGCCCCATCCTGTCATGTGGTGCTCTCATCCTGCGTCCCCATCCTATCATGTGGTGCTCTCATCCTGCGTCCCCATCATGTCATGTGATGCTCACATCCTGTCATGTGCTGCTCCCATCCTGCGCCCCCATTCTGGTATGTGCTGCCCCCATCCTGCACCCCCATTCTGTCATGTGCTGCTCTCATCCTGCACCCCCATCCTGTCATGTGCTGCTCTCATCCTGCACCCCCATTCTGTCATGTGCTGCTCCCATCCTGCGCCCCCATTCTGGTATGTGCTGCCCCCATCCTCGTATGTGCTGCTCCCATCCTGCACCCCCATCCTGTAATGTGCTGCTCCCACCATGCACCCCCATCCTGTCATGTGCTGCACCCATTCTGCTCCCCCATTTTATCACGTGCTGCTCCCATCCTGCGCCCCCATTCTGTCATGTGCAGTATACTGGCTTTCTACGCTGAAGTATTTTCTATATATATATTCAGTAGAAAGTGGCTGGATTGCTCCACTGACGTATTTTATATATAGATTCATTTAACACAAAAAAGAAAACAGAGTATGTATATCACCAACGCATCAATTCGAAAAAAAGTATTTTATTAAACATTTATAATGACATATAACATTAAGATGTAGAATACACAAAAGAGAAAACAACAGCTGAACACTCAAAGGGAGGATCACCGCTCCACTAGTAGAACTTGGCAGAGCACATACCCATATATAAATAGAAACTCCATTACTACCGATGCTTTCAGATTCGTATAAAAAACAGTCACGTTTTCATCAAAGAGTACACATATGTCCAGAAGCACCACCCAGTTTTCAGAGGCAGTGAAGTGCTGGATTATTTGTGTTTGCATGTATATAGATTCAGTATAGAAAAATGGCACCGGAAAGTGCGGACTGCGCAGGCGCCGATTCCGGCGCCACAACCCTCCTGGGCCACAATCCTCATCCCCGGATTCGTAACTTAAAAATAACGCCTGACGTGCGCTATACGCATGCGCCATTTCCGACGGAGGATTCATGTCCCGGCCTCCAGTTCGAAGAGCCCCGCGGCAATACCGGATAGGTACCGTATATACTCGAGTATAAGCCGACCCGAGTACAAGCCAAGACCCCTAATTTTGCCACAAAAAAAACTGGGAAAACTTATTGACTCGAGTATAAGCCTAGGGTGGAAAATGCAGCAGCTACTGGTAAATTTCTAAACTAAAAATAGATACCAATAAAAGTAAAATTCACTGAGACATCAGTAGGTTAAATGTTTTTGAATATCCATATTGAATTAGGAACCCTATATGATGCTCCATACAAATTACGCCCAATATAATGCTCCATAAAGTTAATGATGGGCCCCAAAAGATGCTCCATAAAGTTAATGATGGGTCCCATTAAGATGCTGCATACAAAATACGCCCCATATAATGCTCGATATAGTTCATGATGGGCCCCATAAGATGCTCCATACAAAATACGCTCCATATAACGCTCTATAAAGTTCATGATGGGCCTCATAAGATGCTCCATACAAAAATATGCCCCATATAAAGCTCCATAAAAGTTGATGGCCCCATAAGATGCTCCATAGCATAATATGCCCGTATGCTGCTCCATACAGGGTGGTAGCCCCCATAAGACGCTCCATAGCATAATGTGCCCGTATGCTGCTCCATAAAGGTTGATGGCCCCATAAGATGCTCCATAGCATAATATGCCCTGTATGCTGCTCCATAAAGGTTGGTGGCCCCCATAAGACGCTCCATAGCATAATATGCCCGTATGCTGCTCCATACAGGTTGGTGGCCCCCATAAGACGCTCCATAGCATAATATGCCCGTATGCTGCTCCATACAGGTTGGTGGCCCCCATAAGACGCTCCATAGCATAATATGCCTCGTATGCTGCTCCATAAAGGTTTATGCTCTATAGCATAATATGCCCTGTATGCTGCTCCATAAAGGTTGATGGCCCCATAAGATGCTCCATAGCATAATATGCCCCGTATGCTGCTGCGATTAAACAAAAAAAAAATGACATACTCACCTCTCATCGCTGGGGGAGAGGTGTCGGTGGGCCTGAGCAGGAGAGGACATCGGCACGCTATGGGGGTCAGGTGCCAGTATCGCCGCTGGCTCAGGCCCCCGGCACTTGCGATATTCACCTGTCCCCATTCCACCGATGTGTCTTCCGGGTTCTCTTGTTGTGACTGTTCAGTCAGAAGGCGCGCACTAACCAAGTCGTCGCGCTCTCTGACCTGAGCGTCACAGCCAGAGGACGCGGATGACAACGCGGCGGTGGAACGGGGACAGGTGAATATAGCATGGCTTACCCACCCCCGTCATACTCACCCCATCCTGGCATGTCCCTGCTTCTCAGTCGTCCCGGGCCGGCAGCGCCTTCCAGTGCTGAGCGGTCACATGGTACCGCTCATTAAAGTAATGAATATGCGTCCATATTCATTACTTTAATGAGCGGTACCACGTGACCGCTGAACCCAGGAAGAGCTGCTGGCGACGGAGAGATTGCAGTATGCGTTCAGTGCTTACGCATACCGCAATCTCCAGGGCTGCGTCACTCTGTGGGGTCAGGACTGCGCAGGCGCGTCGTACTTGCGCAGTCTATAAAGGCTTCGGACAGAATAACGCTCCCAGTGTTCTATTATAGATACAATTCCAAGTGCTTTGGCGGTGGCTATGGGCCCCCTTATCTGTTGGGCCCTTGTGCAGCTGCACATTGCACCAATGGTATGTCTATTGTGTAATTTTACACATTGTTCAGGCATTGAGTTGGTCAGGCTGACTTTACTTTCACACAAATCACTGATTTAATTAAACTGTACTAATACTAACAGCTCATATGAGGAGACCAAGACATTTTGGTTTCAATTTGAGAGAATTACAAAAATAAATGGCTTTCACATCCTGCTGTACCTGCTTTTTTGCCACTAAAAACTGACGTCAACTTTTTTTTTGCTGTGTTTTTACTGCTTTTTGCACTCTCATTGCTTTCAATGGGCGGAAAATGCTGCAAAAATGCTGACATTTAAAAAAAAAAAAAAAAAAAACAACTTTGTGCCTACAGGAAAGATAAACTGTATATCTTGGTACCGTGTTAGCCAGTATATAGAAAAATATTTAGAATTGAGAGTCCTCAGTGGTTGATACCTTTTAATGGCTAACTGAAAAGATGCTAACAAATTGCAAGCTTTCCAGACTACTAAGGTCTCCATCAGGCATAGACTAATAGAAATTCTGTAGAGTCACATATTTATGCACAACACAGGACAGAAAAATGCAGCAGATAAGACAGGTGACATTAAGCAGAATTACCATTATGTGAGTGATAAAGTTATTTTTATTGCAATTTGTTACCATCTTTTCAGTTCGCCATTAAAAGGTATCAACCACTGAGGACTCTCAATTCTAAATATTTTTCAAGCTTGTGCCTGAGATTTTCAGAAATGTAGTAAGGATGCACTTGTGTGCGCCACCTTGTGGTGTTAACTGGTAATGCTATGAGTAACCTGCCGATTAGGAATAGAAAAAATGAAAGCAGTGTATGTGTGTGTTTGTATGTATTTGCATATGTAGCAGGAAGTTACACTTGGAAGCCAAAACCCCATACTGCAGTACTTAATCCTGTGGTATGTTGCTTGTATCATTGCTAGCACAGTGTAACAAACCTCCATCTGTGGGCAGTTACATTTTCAATCCTTTTTCTTAGTCATTATGATTTATTTTTAGAGCACCATTGATTCCACGGTGCTGTACATGAGAAGGGGTTACATACTAAATATCGTGAATAAACTAACAATGACAGCCTTCGGGCTTACAGGATAATGGGGAGGGAGACAGTAGGTTGGAGGGGAGCGTTGTCAGTGCAGGCTGTAAGCTTTCTGGAAGAGGGGGATTTTCAAGTTCTGTCGGAGGATCAGACTGTGGCAGATCATTGCTTTTGTTCCCAGCATGTGAAGATTTGTGATATCAGTGTGTAGCTAGAAAAGGCTGGGCCGTTACTGAAGATTACATACACTTAACCTTAATTTGTTATATTTTGGTGAAGCAAATGACAGATATTATAGCTATAACCATAACTATCTCTTCTGGTCACGTGCACCTTGAACTTTCCAAGGCCCACCACTAGATGGCGCATCATGTCAACGTTTTCAGACGATTTATGGAAATCCTTAGGCCATGTTCACACAGTGCGTTTTTTACCGCGGAACCGCGGCGGTTTTGCCGCTGCGGTTCCGCAGCTGTTTTCCATGCAGGGTACAGTACACTGTACCCTATGGAAAACAGGACACACTGTGCACATGGTCCGGAAATTGTTAAAAAAAAGACGCCCTGAATAGCTCCCGGAAAAAAGAAGGAGCATGTCAATTCTTTTTCCGGAGCCGCAGCGGTTCTGCACCCATAGACCTCCATTGTGAGGTCCAAACCGCAGTAAAACCCGCAGATCAAAAATATATCTGCGGGTTTTACTGCGATTTGATGTGCAGAACCGCTGCAGCAGGAAGTGCGGGGAGCGGGCGGAAGTGCGTGGGCGGAGTGTGGCTGCCCCCCCCGTGTTCCGATCCCGCCCCCCCGTGCTCCGATGCCCCCCCCCCAGTGCTCCGATGCCCCCCCCCAGTGCTCCGATGCCCCCCCCCGTGCCCTAATCTCCCCCCCTTATACTCACCCGGCGTCCCGGTGTCCGTCCGGCCGTCTTCTCCCTGGGCGCCGCCATCTTGCAAAATGGCGGGCGCATGCGCAGTGCGCCCGCCGAATCTGCCGGCCGGCAGATTCGTTCCAAAGTGCATTTTGATCACTGAGATATAACCTATCTCAGTGATCAAAATAAAAAAATAGTAAATGACACCCCCCCCCCCCCTTTGTCACCCCCATAGGTAGGGACAATAAAAAAAATAAAGAATTTTTTTTTTTTTTTTTCACTAAGGTTAGAATAGGGGTAGGGGTAGGGTTAGGGTTAGGGGTAGGGTTAGGGTTAGGGGTAGGGTTAGGGGTAGGGTTAGGGGTAGGGTTAGGGGTAGGGTTAGGGTTAGGGGTAGGGTTAGGGGTAGGGTTAGGGGTAGGGTTAGGGGTAGGGGTAGGGGTAGGGTTAGGGTATTTTCAGCCATTTTAACCCTAAAAAAATTCCTAGAAAACACACAGACTCTGGCTAGAAAACTGCATCAAAAAAACGCATCAAAAAACGCATCAAAAACGGACCAAAAAAGGACCAAAAAAAGGACCTGCGTTTTCTGCCAAGAGCTGCAGTTTTTTAAAAAACAGTCAGGAAAAAAAAAGGATGGAAATCCTGAACGTGTGAACATACCCTTAAGTTCTGACCCTGTATCCGATTAAAGAGGGAAGGACTCGGAATTGGGGAGAAACTTGTGTAACAATAGAAGATTTGTATATTATAGTTCATCACCCATAAAGAATATCCAGTGAAAATTAAAGGGCAACTCCACCAATATTGTTCTGCCTCTTAGATTAGGCTCTCCATGCTACAAGAGAAGCAGCATCACTTTGGGATATTCAGACCGGTTATTACCCCCCACCTCCTTATTGTCTGCAAAGCATCATGGTCCTGAGTGTTGGTACATGTGGCCTGGCTGTTTGTTACATCACTAACCACACGCTTACCTAACCAGTGATGTAACGCGCTGCACTTCCCGAATACATAGTTCTCACAGGGCGAGGGCAAGAACAGATGAATTTGGTAAACTTGGGGGATCCAAGGTAAGGTCAAATGTGCTTGGTGGGGTGGGGGGAGACACAGGAAAGACCCCTGAGAGATGCATGCACTGCCAGCGCTGGGTTTTCCCCATTTAATAGCTATATGTTCTGATCCGTTGTACCCAGTCTCCACAATCGTCTGTGAGCTAAACGTCGCGCACGTCAGGTTGGAGTTGCTGCTAGCCGAGTCTCTGTACAGGTCTAGTGGTTGGCTCTAATCTCCGCTGTGACACAGGTGACGGAGCCACTCAGCTCTAGTCACTGACAGCATGCAGAGATTTGTGAGAGATGGACACTTGAAGCTTATAAGAAAGTTGCACAACTTTTCATTGTATAATTGTACTGTCCGCATACACCATGAATTAGATGATTTTCAAGGGAACATTCAAAATGAATAATGTCTGGTCTCCCATGTGCAAGGCCAGAAGGGGCAAAGCATGGCACAAGAATTTCGTCTTTGGGTTCTGTAGAATAACACTGACACCAGACTGGACGAGCCCGTCACTGTGTGATCGTCCCGGTTATTCCCCTGCTGTCGGTTCCGGAGGACGGGGCGTACAATCTCTCAGCAGCTGATAATTAAGTTCAGGGTCTGCGGAGAGAATCGAGTCCCACCTCTTCCAATTATTCCTGCTGCTGACAGACTGGACGCAGCGCCCCCTTCTCCTGTCAGGCTCACAGTCCGGGCTAATTGCTCTCTGAACGCCTAATTAGATCCATGCTGAAATGGACGGTAAAAATTAGATGTGACAGTTCAGAAATTAATATGAGGGTTATAAACACTGCTCAGAATCCTTATAGCATTCATTTTACACAGATGAATTTAATCAGGCCGTGAAATATTTCAAGGGGCTCCAAAATCAGTGGCTACAGATTCAGGGTGGCTGATGGTTATTGGAGTGCCATGTTCTGCAGCAATCACCTATCCAGGCAGGACCTAAAGTAATGCTCATTCTGAGCCTCCTGGTTCATTGATAGAATTGCAGTGAACACTGCCACATGGACAGAAGAGAGGTCACCAGATGAGCAACCACTATAGGTGGCATTTGGAGCCAAAGTCACGGAATGATGATTCCTAGGGAAAAGGGTGGGGGTCCATTTATTAGGAATGCGGAAATATGTTTGCACCCCGCAGACTATATGTATTGTTATAATGGCAGGAGAAGGAGTCCTGGGGGACAGCTTCCTGATCTTCAGATCGTTGTGTACAATAACTAAGCAGTGAAAACCTCCATACTGTATAAAAAAGGGATTCCCAAAAGATTATGGGGTTATAGTCACCTCTCATTTTTCTAGTGGTCACGAAATCCTGTCGTCAGAGACCAGCAGTGTATAACCGAGCGTATATACACATCATATAGCGGTCCTCCCTAGTATAACCGAGCGTACACATCATATAGGGGTCCTCCCTAGTATAACCGAGCGTACACATCATATAGGGGTCCTCCCTAGTATAACCGAGCGTACACGTCCTCCCTAGTATAACCGAGCGTACACATCATATACGGGTCCTCCCTAGTATAACCGAGCATATATACACATCATATAGTGGTCCTCCCTAGTATAACCAAGCATACACATCATATAGGGGTCCTCCCTAGTATAACCGAGCATGCACATCATATAGTGGTCCTCCCTAGTATAACCGAGCATACACATCATATAGGGGTCCTCCCTAGTATAACCGAGCATACACATCATATACGGGTCCTCCCTAGTATAACCGAGCATATATACACATCATATAGTGGTCCTCCCTAGTATAACCGAGCATACACATCATATAGGGGTCCTCCCTAGTATAATCGAGCATACACATCATATACGGGTCCTCCCTAGTATAACCGAGCATATATACACATCATATAGTGGTCCTCCCTAGTATAACCGAGCATACACATCATATAGGGGTCCTCCCTAGTATAACTGAGCATATATACACATCATATAGCGGTCCCCCCTAGTATAAATGAGCATAAACATCATATAGGGGTCCTCCCTAGTATAACTGAGCGTACACATCATATAGGGGCTCTCCCTAGTATAACCGAGCGTATATACACACATCATATAGGGGTCCTCCCTAGTATAACTGAGCATACACATCATATAGGGGTCCTCCCTAGTATAACTGAGCATACACATCATATAGGGGTCCTCCCTAGTATAACTGAGCATACACATCATATAGGGGTCCTCCCTAGTATAACCGAGTGTATATACACAACATATAGCGGTCCTCCCTAGTATAACCAAGCGTACACATCATATAGCGGTCCTCCCTAGTATAACCGAGCGTACACATCATATAGAGGTCCTCCCTAGTATAACCGAGCGTATATACACAACATATATTAAAATAAAGTCCACCGCACTCCCTATGTGCTACAGATGGATCTGGAAAAGTTGGAAACTTGGGCTGAAAGGTGGCAGATGAGGTTTAACAATGATAAATGTAAGGTTATACACATGGGAAGAGGGAATCAATATCACCATTACACACTGAACGGGAAACCACTGGGTAAATCTGACAGGGAGAAGGACTTGGGGATCCTAGTTAATGATAAACTTACCTGGAGCAGCCAGTGCCAGGCAGCAGCTGCCAAGGCAAACAGGATCATGGGGTGCATTAAAAGAGGTCTGGATACACATGATGAGAGCATTATACTGCCTCTGTACAAATCCCTAGTTAGACCGCACATGGAGTACTGTGTCCAGTTTTGGGCACCGGTGCTCAGGAAGGATATAATGGAACTAGAGAGAGTACAAAGGAGGGCAACAAAATTAATAAAGGGGATGGGAGAACTACAATACCCAGATAGATTAGCGAAATTAGGATTATTTAGTCTAGAAAAAAGACGACTGAGGGGCGATCTAATAACCATGTATAAGTATATAAGGGGACAATACAAATATCTCGCTGAGGATCTGTTTATACCAAGGAAGGTGACGGGCACAAGGGGGCATTCTTTGCGTCTGGAGGAGAGAAGGTTTTTCCACCAACATAGAAGAGGATTCTTTACTGTTAGGGCAGTGAGAATCTGGAATTGCTTGCCTGAGGAGGTGGTGATGGCGAACTCAGTCGAGGGGTTCAAGAGAGGCCTGGATGTCTTCCTGGAGCAGAACAATATTGTATCATACAATTATTAGGTTCTGTAGAAGGACGTAGATCTGGGTATTTATTATGATGGAATATAGGCTGAACTGGATGGACAAATGTCTTTTTTCGGCCTTACTAACTATGTTACTATGTTACTATGTTATGTGGAATATCTTATACAGAAATTCAATTTTTTGAAATTTGCTAATTTATTTTGTGCAAAAGAACAATCATTCAGGTATATCAGATCAAATCAAAAATTATTACAAAAATTGTGAATGCGACTCAATATGATTTCCGACGTTTCGACCCTTCCCGGGTCTTATTCTTGTAGTCGCACTGTGAATATAAAACGATATATACAAATCTGAACATCGATAACAGACATAGATTATTAACAAATACAATACAACAGACAAATATATGGTACAATATATACATTATAATTAGATTCTTTAGTAAGTGCTCCCCATCTGTAAACTATTAATACTATGAGGCTGGGCTCTGGTGAACACTGTGGAGGGAGTCTGTCAAGTGACATAGTATCTCACGAGAACTTCAATCTCATCAAGTGGGATTATTACCTTAGTCCAGGCTACGTGAATAGTTCTTAGAATAGAAATGATGTCCCTGTAATATTCAGGGGCTATGGAAAATGATAATTATATAAATAAAATTAATATCCGGTGGTGAATATCATAAGTCAAAGTCAGGTATATGTATCTAGGAGGGTAAATTACCAGGTATAGTCTTTTGGTATTTAAATGCAGCCTCGAGATTGATCTGTCTCTGGATGTGACCTGTAAAGTCACATACAACTGTGAGTAATAGTGGGTAATAGAATCCCAAAGAAATTGGACAAAGTGGTTACCTTGATAAAGACCAATGGTGATGTTTCAGTGTCCTGCTGATGATTATTATTTAGTTTAGGGGCTGGTTCGCCTTTCGGTACAATCTGGAAAGTCATATGTATAGTGATAATATGATATAGAAAGTAAAGTAGATAAGACGCCCCATAATCATGGTAAAAGGTAATTACCTCCTCCGGCCGTAATGATTTATGTACTATAGGTAATAGGTAAGGTGCATGTAGCCTTCTGGGTATAGTGTTTCCAGGGAAAACCTAAAATATCATAGACTGATCCAGTGAGAAACGGTTATTTATATAGGAGTGTCCCAGGTAGGGTGAGCAATCATTACCTTGGACTGTGGTAACAGCGGCGCATCCGCGTCTTGCTGTTGTTTGTAATGGTGTATAACCCTATAGGGATCAAAATCAAACAAATAGGTGTGATATAGTGTGTGGCACCTACTACCAGAAGTCATGAGGGGTCTGCATAATTGTACCTGTAGTGGCCGGTGAATCGCGCTCCTGTATCCTGATGTGAGGCATGTTTTCTGTCCTGTGGAGCCCCTTATGTACTATCGTCACTCTATGAATGACCGGAAGTGATGTAATGCGCCCTGGAACAGTGTGTGTGCGCATGCCCCGGCGTTCCATGTGGATTCATGGCGCCGCTCTAAGCTTTTTCTTTTTTCTGTTTTCGATTTTTTCTGTTTTCGATTTTTATTTTTTTTCATTTCATTTTTTCTATTTTTTCCTTTTTAATTTTCTGTTCCATTTTTTCTGTTCCATTTTTATATTTATTTTAGTTTATTTTCACTTTTGTCGACAGATGCATTTAATTGTTTTTCAAACCCCCCCCCCCCCCTTGGAATTTTATTTTTATTTTTTTATTTTATTTTTTTATTTTTATTTTTTCATTTATTTCATTATTTTCCGGCTTTCCATCCAGGCTTATTGTATTTTGTTTTTTTATATATTTTTATTATTTATTTCACTTTTGTTCATTATTTTCATTTTATTTATTTGCATTACTTTATCCTATATCCGGTAGGATGATATATCCCTCAGCCCTCCAAGCTCCTCTAGATATAGATAGGGACATTAATAATTTCCTGCTTCCTTCTATGAGTAGCCATGACTTATCCCTGGGACGAACGATAGCACATCCATATAGGACGCTACATCCTGACACACCCCCTCCCTGTTACAGCGCTATGCCACATCCTTCTAAGGATATCTCTCTCACACGCAGCGGCGCCAGGCAGATTCAGAGACATGCGCACAAGCGCACAAGAGGCGCTGTATGACACACCTATCACTGGCCCTCTGCATCTAGCTTAGAGCGGCGCCATGAATCCACATGGAACGCCGGGGCATGCGCACACACACTGTTCCAGGGCGCATTACATCACTTCCGGTCATTCATAGAGTGACGATAGTACATAAGGGGCTCCACAGGACAGAAAACATGCCTCACATCAGGATACAGGAGCGCGATTCACCGGCCACTACAGGTACAATTATGCAGACCCCTCATGACTTCTGGTAGTAGGTGCCACACACTATATCACACCTATTTGTTTGATTTTGATCCCTATAGGGTTATACACCATTACAAACAACAGCAAGACGCGGATGCGCCGCTGTTACCACAGTCCAAGGTAATGATTGCTCACCCTACCTGGGACACTCCTATATAAATAACCGTTTCTCACTGGATCAGTCTATGATATTTTAGGTTTTCCCTGGAAACACTATACCCAGAAGGCTACATGCACCTTACCTATTACCTATAGTACATAAATCATTACGGCCGGAGGAGGTAATTACCTTTTACCATGATTATGGGGCGTCTTATCTACTTTACTTTCTATATCATATTATCACTATACATATGACTTTCCAGATTGTACCGAAAGGCGAACCAGCCCCTAAACTAAATAATAATCATCAGCAGGACACTGAAACATCACCATTGGTCTTTATCAAGGTAACCACTTTGTCCAATTTCTTTGGGATTCTATTACCCACTATTACTCACAGTTGTATGTGACTTTACAGGTCACATCCAGAGACAGATCAATCTCGAGGCTGCATTTAAATACCAAAAGACTATACCTGGTAATTTACCCTCCTAGATACATATACCTGACTTTGACTTATGATATTCACCACCGGATATTAATTTTATTTATATAATTATCATTTTCCATAGCCCCTGAATATTACAGGGACATCATTTCTATTCTAAGAACTATTCACGTAGCCTGGACTAAGGTAATAATCCCACTTGATGAGATTGAAGTTCTCGTGAGATACTATGTCACTTGACAGACTCCCTCCACAGTGTTCACCAGAGCCCAGCCTCATAGTATTAATAGTTTACAGATGGGGAGCACTTACTAAAGAATCTAATTATAATGTATATATTGTACCATATATTTGTCTGTTGTATTGTATTTGTTAATAATCTATGTCTGTTATCGATGTTCAGATTTGTATATATCGTTTTATATTCACAGTGCGACTACAAGAATAAGACCCGGGAAGGGTCGAAACGTCGGAAATCATATTGAGTCGCATTCACAATTTTTGTAATAATTTTTGATTTGATCTGATATACCTGAATGATTGTTCTTTTGCACAAAATAAATTAGCAAATTTCAAAAAATTGAATTTCTGTATAAGATATTCCACATAGGGAGTGCGGTGGACTTTATTTTAATACTTGTTATAGACCCTATGGTCTGTCACACCAGCACCCCGACTCAATTGTAGAGTGCAGGCCAATATATTTGTATTTATACACAACATATAGCGGTCCTCCCTAGTATAACCGAGCGTATATACACATCATATAGCGGTCCTCCCTATTATAACCGAGCGTACACATCATATAGCGGTCCTCCCTAGTATAACCGAGCGTACACAATTGCGTATCATACGTATCATACAATTATTAGGTTCTGTAGAAGGACGTAGATCTGGGGATTATTATGATGGAATATAGGCTGAACTGGATGGACAAATGTCTTTTTTCGGCTAACTATGTTACTATGTTACTACACATCATATAGGGGTCCTCCCTAGTATAACCGAGCGTACACATCATATAGGGGTCCTCCCTAGTATAACCGAGCGTACACATCATATAGGGGTCCTCCCTTGTATAACCGAGCGTACACATCATATAGGGGTCCTCCCTAGTATAACCAAGCATATACATCATATAGGGGTCCTCCCTAGCATAACCGAGCATATATACACATCATATAGGGGTCCTACCTAGTATAACTGAGCATACACATCATATAGCGGTCCTCCCTAGTATAACAGAGCGTACATGCAGCGCCCCAGAGATCTGGCCGTTGCAGTATGACACTCTGCCACTAAGGGGAGTGATGGTACGTCTGATGGCACTGAAGGAATTCTCCCGACCAGGTATCACCAGAACACATTACACTTCACACTCCGGCCACTAGGGGGAGAAAAAGGCTTTATTTATTGGGCCACTCCTCACACTGGTAAAACTAGGGGCTGGGGAGGAAGTTAGTCAGAAGCTGACTGGGTTGGATTCAGGCAACATCCCATGGCAGGGGGTGTTGCAGGGAGAAGGCACAGGGGGGTCCCTGTCAGGCGTGGGAACCTGGCAGGTGCCTAGCGAACAGAACGTTACGGAGCCGCCCCTGCACCTCTTGCGGCGGCATCCTAAGAGAGAGACACGAAGGGAAGGATATTGTGGAACAGTGTAAACGAGATCAAGCACAAAGGAGAGCCAGTAGGAATCGTGCCGAGAGACAGAGGCAACATCTTACTGAGGCGCGTAGTCGGTGGCCGGAACACCGCAGGAGTAACTGACTTCAGGCCTTACTTCAAACTCCGCCGGACAGTTAATTATAGGTTGGCTGTCTACCTTACTACACCTACGAAGACATAGGGGGCAACGCGTGGAGAGAGGCGTCTCTAGGGTTCCGGAAGAGCTCCGAGCCTTCCCGTCATACGGGTGGCGTCCTAGCCATAACATACCTGGGGGACGTTAGAAACTAGTAACATCTGGAACCAAAGAACGAGAGAGCTGTAGAGAACGAACGAACGAGAACAGCAGTTGTGAGGACTATTCTGAATGCTCAGCAGGGTAGGACTACAACACACAGGCGCTAGTGGTAGGCAACAATTTCCATCTGCGAAGGAAACTCTGGATGTGCCCATCGGACCGGCCGGTCTCAGAGAGCCCTGTTAAACGTACTCTGGATTGAGGATCCTGAAGCCTTCAGTAAAGAGGTAAAAAGACTGCAACCTTGTGTCCTCGTTATTGACTGCGCTTTACACCATCACCATCCAACCTACTGGGAAGCCCTGGGGACATACTTCACCTGTGGGAAGGTATACCATCCAGCTGCCATTCCATCACCCCAGCGGACCCCATAGCAGCGTCGGTCACCCTGACCGAACACTACAGGTGGCATCACGAACCCCTGACAGACTATTCCCCCCTTTACTGGACGCCCCTTAGCAGGGTCACGGACCGGGTCTAGCCACCGTGACAGCCTCAGCACTGAACCAGAGAGGCCCGGTACCGAGAACTCGTGGCCCTGTGTCTGGGGGCGCTCTATACACATCATATAGGGGTCCTCCCTAGTATAACCGAGCGTACACATCATATAGGGGTCCTCCCTAGTGTAACCGAGCGTACACATCATATAGCGGTCCTCCCTAGTATAACCGAGCGTACACATCATATAGCGGTCCTCCCTAGTATAACTGAGCGTACACATCATATAGCGGTCCTCCCTAGTATAACCGAGCATATATACACATCATATAGCGGTACTCCCTAGTATAACCGAGCGTACGCATCATATAGGGGTCCTCCCTAGTATAACCGAGCATATATACACATCATATAGCGGTCCTCCCTAGTATAACCGAGCATGTATACACATCATATAGCGGTCCTCCCTAGTATAACCGAGCATATATACACATCATATAGCGGTACTCCCTAGTATAACCAAGCATACACATCATATAGGGGTCCTCCCTAGTATGGCCGAGCATATATACACATCATATAGCTGTCCTCCCTAGTATAACCGAGCATATATACACATCATATAGGGGTCCTCCCTAGTATAACAGAGCGTACACATCATATAGGGGTCCTCCCTAGTATAACCGAGCGTACACATATAGGGGTCCTCCCTAGTGTAACCGAACATACACATCATATACTGGTTCTCCCTAATATAACAGAGCATACACATCATATAGCTGTCCTCCCTAGTATAGCAGAGTGTACACATCATATAGCGGTCCTCCCTAATATAACAGAGCATACACATCATATAGGGGTCCTTCCTAGTGTAACCGAGCGTATATATACACATCATATAGCGGTCCTCCCCAGTATAGCTAAGCATACACATCATATAGCGGTCCTCCCTAGTATAGCAGAGCGTACACATCATATAGCAGTCCTCCCTAGTATAACCGAGCATACACATATAGTGGTCCTCCCTAGTATAGCAGAGCATACACATATAGTGGTCCTCCCTAGTATAGCAGAGCATACACATCATATAGCAGTCCTCCCTAGTATAACCGAGCATACACATTATATAGCAGTCCTCCCTAGTATAACTGCGCATACACATATAGTGGTCCTCCCTAGTATAGCAGAGCATACACATCATATAGCAGTCCTCCCTAGTATAACCGAGCATACTCATCAACTCTGTTTGACAATCAATTTCACCTGCTGTTGTGCAAATGGAATAGACAACAGATGGAAATTATTTGTCAATTATCAAGATACACTCAATAAAGGAGTGGTTCTGCAGGTGGGGACCACATCTCAGTACCAATGCTTTCTGGCTGATGTTTTGGTCACTTTTGATTGTTGGTTGTGCTTTCACACTCATGGTAGCATGAGACAGACTCTACAACCCACACAAGTAGCTCAGGTAGTGCAGCTCATCCAGGATGGCACATCAATGCGAGCTGTTGCAAGAAGGTTTACTGTGTATCGGCGTAGTGTCCAGAGGCTGGAGGCGCTACCAGGATACAGGCCAGTACACGAGGAGACATGGAGGGGGCCGTAGGAGGGCAACAACCCAGCAGCAGGACCGCTACCTCAGCCTCTGTGCAAGGAGGAACAGGAGGAGCTGTACCAGAGCCCTGCAAAATGACCTCCAGCAGGCCACAATTGTGCATGTGTCTGCACAAACGGTTAGAAACCGACTCCGTGAGGATGGTCTGAGTGGCTGACGTCCACAGATGGGGGTTGTGCTCACAGCCCAACACCGTGCAGGACACTTGGCATTTGCCACAGAACACCAGGACTGACAAATTCACCACTGGCGCCCTGTGCTCTTCAGGCTTGAAAAAGGTTCGCTACATTGAACCGAAACGTCGCCATCATGGGCTAAATAAAATAGCTCCTTATTCACAGACAGTGGTGTGCTGCTTCCTTTTTTGGACTACTATATGTGTGTATGTATGTATGTATATATATATATACACACACACACATATACGTGTTTGTATATGTATGTGTATATATATATATATATATCTATATCTATAATTGTCTAAGGGTTTTTCTGTCTGTCTGTCCTGGAAATCCCGCGTCTCTGATTGCAACCAATCAGCAACGGGCACAGCGACGATGCTGATTGGTCGAGGCCGCCAGGCCTCGACCAATAAGCAACGGGCACAGCGACGATGATGTCATAAAGGACGTAGACATCTCACGTTTCTGATTCAGCGACGGGCACAGTATCGACGTAGATGTCATAATGGTTGCCATGGCGACGATGATGTCATAAAGGTTGCCTCGACCAGTTAGCGACGGGCACAGTCTGCCGCGAATTCTGGAATCATCATTGTCCATATACTACGGGGACATGCATATTCTAGAATACCCGATGCGTTAGAATCGGGCCACAATCTAGTATATATATATATGTGTATAGATATATATATATATATGTGTATAGATATATATATATATATATATATATATATAGATAGATAGATAGATAGATATATATATATATATATATATATATATATATATATATATATAGATATATATATATATATATATATATATATATATAGAGAGAGATATATAGATATATATATATATAATTGTCTAAGGGTTTTTCCGTCTGTCTGTCTGTCTGTCTGTCTGTCTTGGAAATCCCGGCTCTCTGATTGGTCGAGGCCGCCAGGCCTCGACCAATCAGCAACGGGCACAGCGACGATGATGTCATAAAGGACGTAGAAATCCCGCGTCTGATTGGTCGAGGCCGCCAGGCCTCGACCAATCAGCAACGGGCACAGCGACGATGATGTCATAATGGTTGCCATGGCGACGATGATGTCATAAAGGTTGCCTCGACCAATCAGCGACGGGCACAGCGACGATGATGTCATAAAGGACGTAGAAATCCCACGTTTCTGATTCAGCGACTGGCACAGTATCGACGTAGATGTCATAATGGTTGCCATGGCGACGATGATGTCATAAAGGTTGCCTCGACCAATCAGCGACGGGCACAGTCTGCCGTGAATTCTGGAATCCTCATTTTCCATATACTACGGGGACATGCATATTCTAGAATAGCCGATGCGTTAGAATCGGGCAACAATCTAGTATATATATATATATATCTATAATATAACGCTGGGAGCGTCACTCTGTCCGAAGCCTCTATAGACTGCGCAAGCGCAAGCACCGGCGTAGTCTGGGCCTCACAGAGCGACGCTCCCGGGAGATCGCGGTGTGCGTTCACACTGAACACACACCGCGATCTCCACCGCAGAAGCAGGGACCGCCAGGAGGGTGAGTATCGGCCTATATTCACCTGTCCCCGTTCCATCGCTGAGCGGCGCCATCTTCCCGGTCTTCGGTCTGTGGCCTTCAGTTCAGAGGGCGCGGTGACGCGCTTAATGCGCGCCGGCGCCGCCCTCTGACTGAACAGTCACAGCCAGGAGACCGGGAAGATGGCGGCGCTCAGCGATGCAACGCCGGACAGGTGAGTATAGTAAGTGCTGGGGGGGCCTGAGCTGGCGGCGATACCGGCACCTGACCCCCACAGCGCGCCGGTGTCCCCGCCTGCTCAGGCCCCCCAGCACTCGGCGCCGAGCGGGTCAGAGGCAGTATGGGGACGCAGGATGGAGCAGCACATAAGGATGGGGACGCAGGATGGAGCAGCACATAAGGATGGGGACGCAGGATGGAGCAGCACATAAGGATGGGGACGCAGGATGGAGCAGGACATAAGGATGGGGACGCAGGATGGAGCAGGACATAAGGATGGGGACGCAGGATGGAGTAGCACATAAGGATGGGGACGCAGGATGCAGCATGAACATAATGATGGGGACGCAGGATGCAGCAGCACATAAGGATGGGGACGCAGGATGCAGCAGTACATAAGGATGGGGACGCAGGATGGAGCAGCACATAAGGATGGGGACGCAGGATGCAGCAGCACATAAGGATGGGGACGCAGGATGCAGCAGCACACAAGGATGGGGACGCAGGATGCAGCAGCACATAAGGATGGGGACGCAGGATGCAGCAGCACATAAGGATGGGGACGCAGGATGCAGCAGCACATAAGGATGGGGACGCAGGATGGAGCAGCGCATGACAGGATGGGGACGCATGATGGAGCAGCGCATGACAGGATGGGGACGCAGGATGGAGCAGCACATGACAGGATGGGGACGCAGGATGGGAGCAGCGCATCACAGGATGGGAGCAGCGCATCACAGGATGGGAGCAGCGCATCACAGGATGGGGACGCAGGATGGGAGCAGCGCATGACAGGATGGGGACGCAGGATGGGAGCAGCGCATGACAGGAAAGGGAACGCAGGATGGAGCAGCACATGACAGGATGGGGACGCAGGATGGAGCAGCACATGACAGGATGGGGACGCAGGATGGAGCAGCGCATGACAGGATGAGGACGCAGGATGGAGCAGCACATAAGGATGGGGACGCAGGATGCAGCATGAACATAAGGATGGGGACGCAGGATGCAGCAGCACATAAGGATGGGGACGCAGGATGCAGCAGTACATAAGGATGGGGACGCAGGATGGAGCAGCACATAAGGATGGGGACGCAGGATGCAGCAGCACATAAGGATGGGGACGCAGGATGCAGCAGCACATAAGGATGGGGACGCAGGATGCAGCAGCACATAAGGATGGGGACGCAGGATGCAGCAGCACATAAGGATGGGGACGCAGGATGGAGCAGCACATAAGGATGGGGACGCAGGATGGGAGCAGCACATAAGGATGGGGACGCAGGATGGAGCAGGACACAAGGATGGGGACGCAGGATGCAGCAGCACATAAGGATGGGGACGCAGGATGCAGCAGCACATAAGGATGGGGACGCAGGATGCAGCAGCACATAAGGATGGGGACGCAGGATGGAGCAGCGCATGACAGGATGGGGACGCATGATGGAGCAGCGCATGACAGGATGGGGACGCAGGATGGAGCAGCACATGACAGGATGGGGACGCAGGATGGGAGCAGCGCATTACAGGATGGGAGCAGCGCATCACAGGATGGGGACGCAGGATGGGAGCAGCGCATGACAGGAAAGGGAACGCAGGATGGAGCAGCACATGACAGGATGGGGACGCAGGATGGAGCAGCACATGACAGGATGGGGACGCAGGATGGAGCAGCGCATGACAGGATGGGGACGCAGGATGGAGCAGCACATACCATGATGGAGACAATATACCAATATAAATGCTCGCCACCCGGGCGTAGAACGGGTTCAATAGCTAGTATACTATATAATTGTCTAAGGGGTACTTCCGTCTGTCACGGATATTCATTCGCTGATTGGTCTCGCCAGCTGCCTGTCATGGCTGCTGCGACCAATCAGCGACGGGCACAGTCCGGAAGAAAATGGTCGCTCCTTACTCCCGGCAGTCAGTGCCTGGCGCCCACATACTCCCCTCCGGTCACCGCTAACACGAGATTTTTTTGCACATTTGTTGTACAATGTATGTATACATGTATTTATGCCTAATGATCAATGTAATATGCAAATGAACGTAGATTATGCCTATCAAAACACCATTGTTAGTGATACTCACTGCTTGAAAAAGGCTCAGTGTGAGCCGAAACGTTGCACAGAGATGTGGGTTGAATAAACGTCACATTTTTCACCTTCAAAAGGACTTGGAGTGCTGCCTTCTCTTGTGTATACATTATATATATATATATATATATATATATATATATATATATATATATATATATATATATACACACAGTATATATATATATATATATATACACATATATATATATATATATATATATATATATATATATATATATATATATATATATATTATAATATATCTTTGCAAGTTTAGTTCATTACTCTTTTTAGCTCCACACTGTGCACTGGGGTTTATAGGCGCTGTTTTTAAAAACATACTTTTTTTTAAAGGGACTGTACACCAGCTTACTCCACCCTTTTGGTAAAATTATCTTTTCTATATGTTATGCCTTATTCATCCCGCATTTCTAATCTCATACATAAACATGTCTATTTCCTTCCAATAACAGCACCACCCACTGTCTGCAGTACCGGGCACAACCTGTGGGCAGGTGTGGCACTGTGAAGTATTTGGAAGTCACAGGGCGCGATATCAGGCAACAGAATCAGGTGCAGATGAATTATTTCTACTTCCTGAGCTCAAAACACGATGTTCTTAGCCATGTTATACAGGCAGCAGGCATGCAGCCCTTACTCAGGGACAGAGAGGCTAATGCCAACATGCACTGCCAGCTATTCATACCCTTGCTGCAGCTCGTGGAGCAGTATGTGGCACTACACAGCTGCAGTGTTCGGAGCGTGCTCAGCAGACGGTCACTCTCCACACAGGCAGGCTGTGTACTCTGCATCAGTCCGCTACTCAATAGAGCTCCTGTTCCCCTGCGCCACGTGCCCGCTGGCAGAGAGGACACATGGCACAGCCTTACCTGGTGAGCACCTTGCTGCCATGTGTGATGTCAGAGGTGATTGTTCTCAGTGGGAGAAACAAAATAATCTTAGTTATGCTACCTTTTAACGGCTAATAAAATAAGTGATTAAGATTATTATTTTGCTTCTCCTGCTGAGCACAATCCATCTTTCTTCAAGTGGCTAACACAGTACCAAAACCTTTTTTTTTCTCGTAACTGTGATGTCCCAATGTGATGACATCACTGTGCTAAATTGTCATAGCACCTCCCACTTATAACGCCGGGGCCCGTCCTAATGCTCATACTCCATCACATCAGGCCTGGCATTATCTGGGAAAGGCGGGGTAAGGACGAGCATCACAGCTCAGTGCTGTTCCAGTGGAACAGAAGTAACCAGCAATGGTCTCTCTCGCTCTTCTCTGTTTCTTGTGGCATCTGTGCCCATTTTTCTCAGGTGCTGTCCATAATGTAAATTTGCACTGCACCTCAGGTACCAGACGATGCACAGCACTAATTGTGGCGCCATGATGTCTTATGACATGACCACGGCTACCACTGTGGACAGTGAGATATGGGATGCTACATGGTGGGGAACTTTCTACATACACGATACTGAGCCACCGGCCCTCCTTTATGTCACACACAGCACTGCGAGGGCCCTGCAAACAGCGCCTCATATCTCAGCTACCTGGAGCCCTATAATAATAATATTCTATTTATATAGCGCCAACATATTCCGCAGTGCTTTACAGGTTGCACACATTATCATCGCTATCCCCGATGGGGCTCACAATCTAAATTCCCTCAGTATGTCTTTGGAATGTGGGAGGAAACCGAAGAACCCGAAGGAAACCCACGCAAACACGGAGAGAACATACAAACTCCTTGCAGATGCAGATGTTGTCCTTGGTGGGATTTGAACCCAGGACTCCACCACTGCAAGTGCTAACCACTGAGCCACCTCGCTTCCATGTGAATATAAAGCGGGGGAGTTGGATACTGAGGTTGCATGCAACTGTCCATAAAAACATGGATTGAGTGGCGAGGCAGCACTTTATAGCAGTCTGTGGAACTACTACTCCCAACATGTGACAGGAGAGTGTGAATGACGCACATGGAGTGTAAGAGTCCACAATACGTCCCTGGTCCCCTCCCCCGTCTGTAGAGACAAGGGGCTTCTGTACAGTCACAGATTCGGTTTCCCTCCCACCCAGACTATGACATAAGTGCATTCAGCGTTTTGCTATTTTGGGACGACTCCCGGCCCTGTCCGTGAGTTCCCAGAGTACATTATCCAAAAATTGTTCCAAAAATACCCGGAGGATGACTTATGGTGCCGGGCACAGAGCGTCTGATCGCTGCCAGCCTCATTGTTACAGGTCCAGGCGCTGCTTCAGTATCTGCAGCCACAGAGGCAGAATAAGGGGGTCTTATATGAGCAGAAGTCGGGGTTTGCACGTGATTTGAGCCAAAGAAAATCACTGGGCTGTTATTGGCCAGCAGGGGGTTCATACATACTAGGAGGGATGCCGATTGGCTGCCGGGTACATAATGGCCCGGAGGTGGTTGTCATGGCGATAGTAGTGAATAGTAAGCAGACGCTCCCATAGTAACACCTCTGCAGGCCTCCGAAATAATGATGCTGATACTTCTCTGGATAATGAGATGCCACATACAACCGTTGTGACGGGTGCAATATATTTATTAACCCTTTATATGTTTGGAGAAATAGCACAGGAATATGCAACTTAAAAAAATCTAAGTAAACAATAAGCCTCATGGTCTCCATCGTGGTCTCATCAATAAAATGACATTTACAGTCAGTAAAGGCCAGTGTTGCGATCCCTGCACTCTATATACCTCAATCAGGGGAAGGTAACACATTATCTTGTGACAGTGGTGTCTGCCAGGGGTAGGAGACATCAGTCCTCAATGAGCAGGATCTGCAAGTTGATGTCATGGAAGCAGGAATAATGAGCAAAAGTAAGGACCCAAGTGTCTCCAAGAAGGGCTGAACTGTCTACACCACTGGGTCAGAGCATATCCAAAATGGCCAGCCTTGCAGGGTGCTCCCAGTGTGGGCACGGAACATCGCAACTCATCAAGGAGCCATCAGAGTACCCTTGTTCACTACCCACTACTGAAAGCATCAGAACGGGACCACGGAGCGATAGAAAAGGTGAGCCGCTCTGGTGAATCATGGATTACATTATGTGGAAGGACAAGTATGTCTCTGCGCTCGGATAGAGATGGCACCAGGATGCAGATGGAGCGATATTCTGCTAGGAAACCTCGGCCTCCTGGCATCATTTGGATGTGACACGTGACACGAGTTGTAGTGCCCTTTCAGAAGTATAATCGTCGGTCAGGAAAGGTCTGAGGCACATCACCTAGATGGAGGTGATGACTTCTACATCTCAATCCAACTGCTCATCTCTGGAATGTGCTGGGTAAACGAGTGCGATCCGCAAAGCCTGCGCCGATCAACTCAAGGGATCTGGTGCCAGAGACCACAGGACTCCTTCAAGGTTTTATAGAGTCCAGGCCTCAAATATAGACTATATGCATCGAACAGAGCTCCCCAAACCGACCATAGCACTGAGTGCCCAATACTGAGCAGTGAGCTCTGCGTCGTGTCTTGGGACATTAGTGAGGGCCTCTGTACCTGGGACATTAGTGAGGGCCAACGAACCTGCGACATTAGTGAGGGCCTCTGTACCTGGGACGTTAGTGAGAGCCCCTGTACTTGGGGCATTAGTGAGGGCCAACGAACCTGCGACATTAGTGAAGGCCTCTGTACCTGGGACATTAGTGAGAGCCCCTGTACCTGGGGCATTAGTGAGGGCCTCTGTACCTGGGACATTAGTGAGGTCTTCTGTACCTGAGGCATTAGTGAGAGCCCCTGTACCTGGGACATTAGTGAGGGCCAACGAGCCTGCGACATTAGTGAAGGCCTCTGTACTTGGGACGTTAGTGAGAGCCCCTGTACCTGGGGCATTAGTGAGGTCTTCTGTACCTGGGGCATTAGTGACAGCCTCTGTACCTGAGACATTAGTGAGAGCCACTGTACCTGGGGCATTAGTGAGGGCCTCCGAACCTGCGACATTAGTGAGGGCCTCCGAACCTGCGACATTAGTGAGGGCCTCTGTACCTGGGACGTTAGTGAGAGCCCCTGTACCTAGGGCATTAGTGAGGGCCACGAACCTGTGACATTAGTGAGAGCCCCTGTACCTGGGGTATTAGTGAGGGCCTCTGTACCTGGGACATTAGTGAGATTCTCTGTACCTGGGACATTAGTGAGGGCCTCTGTACCTGGGACATTAGTGAGAGCCAATGTACCTGGGACATTAGTGAGGTCCTCTGTACCTGCAACATTAGTGAGGGCCTCTACCTGAAACATTAGTGAGGTCCTCTGTACTGGGGCATTAGTGAGGGCCTCTGTACCTGGGACATTAGTGAGGGCCTCTGTACCTGGGGCATTAGTGAGAGCCCCTGTACCTGGGACATTAGTGAAGTCCTCTGTACCTGGGACATTAGTGAAGTCCTCTGTACCTGGGACATTAGTGAGGTCCTCTGTACCTGGGGCATTAGTGAGGGCCTCTGTACCTGGGTCACTAGTGATGTCCTCTGTACCTGGGACGATGCTCTGTACCTGGGGCATTAGTGAGGTCCTCTGTACCTGGGACATTAGTGAAGTCCTCTGTACCTGTGACATTAGTGAGGGCCTCTGTACCTGGGACATTAGTGAGAGCCTCTGTACCTGGGACATTAGTGAGGTCCTCTGTATCTGGGACATTAGTGAGAGCCACTGTACCTGGTACATTAGTGAGGTCCTCTGTACCTGGGACATTAGTGAAGGCCTCTGTACCCTGGGACATTAGTGAGGGCCTCTGTACCCTTGGACAATAGTGAGGGCCTCTGACCCTGGGACATTACTGAGGGCCTCTACCAAAAACATTAGCGAGGTCCTCTGGACCTGGGACATTAGTGCAGTCCTCTGTACCCCGGGACATTACTGAGGGCCTCTACCTGAAACATTAGTGAGGGCCTCTGTACCTGGGAGATTAGTGAGGGCCTCTACCTACAACATTAGTGAGGGCCTCTGTACCTAGGAAATTAGTGAGGTCCTCTGTACCTGGGTCATTAGTGAGGTCCTCTGTACCTGGGACATTAGTCCTCTGTACCCTGGGACATTACTGAGGGCATCTACCTACAACATTAGTGAGGGCCTCTGTACCTGGGAAATTAGTGAGGTCCTCTGTACCTGGGACATTAGTCCTCTGTACCCTGGGGCATTACTGAGGGCATCTACCTACAACATTAGTGAGGGCCTCTGTACCTAGGAAATTAGTGAGGTCCTCTGTACCTGGGTCATTAGTGAGGTCCTCTGTACCTGGGACATTAGTCCTCTGTACCCTGGGACATTACTGAGGGCATCTACCTACAACATTAGTGAGGGCCTCTGTACCTGGGAAATTAGTGAGGTCCTCTGTACCTGGGTCATTAGTGAGGTCCTCTGTACCTGGGACATTAGTCCTCTGTACCCTGGTACATTACTGAGGGCATCTACCTACAACATTAGTGAGGGCCTCTGTACCTGGGAAATTAGTGAGGTCCTCTGTACCTGGGATATTAGTGAGGGCCTCTGTACCCTGGGACATTAGTGAGGGTCTCTGTACCCTGGGACATTAGTGAGGGTCTCTGTACCCTGGGACATTAGTGAGGGCCCCTGTACCTGGGACATTAGTGAGGTCCTCTGTACCTGGGACATTAGTGAGGGCCTCTGTACCTGGGACATTAGTGAGGGCCTCTGTACCTGGGACATTAGTGAGGGCCTCTACCTGCAACATTAGTGAGGTCCTCTGTACCTGGGACATTAGTGAGGGCCTCTGTACCTGGGACATTAGTGAGGGCCTCTGTACCTGCGACATTAGTGAGGGCCTCTACCTGCAACATTAGTGAAGTCTTCTGTACCTGGGACATTAGTGAGGTCCTCTGTACCTGGGACATTAGTGAGAGCTTCTGTACGTGGGACATAAGTTAGGGCCTCTGTACCCTGGACATTAGTGAGAGCCTCTACGTGCAACATTAGTGAGGGCCCCTGTACCTAGGACATTAGTGAGGTCCTCTGTACCTGAGACATTAGTGAGGTCCTCTGTACCTGCAACATTAGTGAGGGCCTCTACCTGAAACATTAGTGAGGTCCTCTGTACTGGGGCATTAGTGAGGGCCTCTGTACCTGGGACATTAGTGATGGCCTCTGTACTGTACCTGGGGCATTAGTGAGAGCGCCTGTACCTGGGACATTAGTGAAGTCCTCTGTACCTGGGGCATTAGTGAGAGCCCCTGTACCTGGGACATTAGTGAAGTCCTCTGTACCTGGGGCATTAGTGAGGTCCTCTGTACCTGGGACATTAGTGAGGTTCTCTGTACCTGGGACATTAGTGAGGTCCTCTGTACCTGGGACATTAGTGAGGTCCTCTGTACCTGGGACATTAGTGAAGTCCTCTGTACCTGGGGCATTAGTGAGGTCCTCTGTACCTGGGGCAATAGTGAGGTCCTCTGTACCTGGGACATTAGTGAAGTCCTCTGTACCTGGGGCATTAGTAAGGGCCTCTGTACCTGGGGCATTAGTAAGGGCCTCTGTACCTGGGACATTAGTGAGGTCCTCTGTACGTGGGACATTAGTGAGGGCCTCTGTACTGTACAGATATATAACATACAGATAGATCTCGCCCGGCTCACGGTCACATCTTGGAGGATCACCCTGACAATTCGGGAGATATCACATCTGACAATGGTCTATTTTTAACTCCCTTTACCCAGAGCCATGGACAGAGCGGGAAACAAATGCAAATCTAGAATTACCTTCCAGTAACAGAGCTGGAGGAGCGCTCTGCATGTCTGAGGGAATTACTGTCACTTCTCATTCACTGATATCTCATCCTCCAGGACAAACATGAGATCTCCACATTCTGCTTTACAGTCAGGACTCAGCAGAAACGGCAGAGGAATGACCACAGTGTATCTAAGCCCTTCATGTGTGATACTATTTGCTGAACTGGGAATCTAAGCCTTTCATGCAAATCCCATCATATACTGGCTGCTGAGCTGCTGTATCTAATATTATGTGTGATACTGTCGGCTGATCTGTGTATATAATCCAATCAAGTGTGATACTGTCCTACGTGTATCTACTTTCAATCGTATGTCATTGGCCAGTGTATCTAAGCTTGTAAAGTGTGATACAATTCACTCGTCTGATATATTAATGTTTACAAAGAACCAAACATCACTGTATCCTCCATCATGTAATGTTACTGAATCTCAGGGTTTTCTGGCTCTTGTAGTTCCACATCCTCACTTACTTATCCATCTCGTTGTCTGGCAGTAGGTTTTACTTCTAAATATTACTAAAAATCTCACATCTTCCACAGAAATAGGTGAGGATGTGGCCGTTATTCTGTCCTCTATATTTACGGTACAGGTGGGGAGATTCCTCCACAATATTATAGATGAGTGACACGTACTGACTGATCCTCATGGCCCCGCATGTAGTGATGTCACTAGCCCCAAACATCCAGATCTGTGGCCGCCCTCCATTGCTGATCTACAGCTATTAGTATTATTCCGTTACCCTTTGAAGCCCCCTCAGGCTGCAATCCTAAAAAACCTGGACTCCATACAGATACACTAGGTGAAATTGTGAGTATTGAACATGTCAAGTATTTTCTAAGTAAAAATATTTCTAAAGGCGCTATTGACATGAAATTCTCACCAGATATTGTTAACAACCCATCCAATGCACACAGGCAAAGAAATCAAATCATAGATGTCCATAAATTAAGTTATGGGTATTAATGAGAAATGACACAGGCAAAAACTACTGAACACATGAAGAAAGAGGTGCAAAAAGCCGTGGAAAGTCCTGACACCAGCTGATATCTACCAGTACGGTAATTAAAAAGCAATCTGCCACTTAGTGAAAAATAATATCAGCTGGTTCAGCTGATGGCCTATAGAAAGGTGTCTCATTACAAAGGTGCCACACAGGAAACATCTCATGATGAGTAAAGCCAGTGAGCTGTCTCAAGACCCTAGCAACCTTATTGTTGCAAAACATATTGATGGCATTGGTTACAGAAGAATTTCTAAACTACTGAAAGTTCCAGTGAGCACTGTAAGGGCCATAATCTGTAAGTGGATAGAACATCATTTCACCATAAAGTGGCCACGATTAGGTGATCCACGCAGGATTTTAGACAGAGGAGTGAAAAGAATTATCAGAAGAGTTGTCCAAGAGTCAATGGCCACCTGTGGAGAGCCACGTAAAGACGTACAATTGTTTAAAAGAAAACTATAAGTAATTAACTCAACCTCCATGGCCCCTGTTACACCTGCAGGTGGTGCATGTGGTTGGTGGACCTACTGTGCCATGGGGTCGGGCTTACCTAGGAAGGCCATAGCTAAGCGGCTACCTGGTGTTCACTGGAGCACTTGATGATGGAGTCAGAATTGAGCTGCAGGCATTTGCCAGGTACCACTCCTAGACAACCCTGATACTAAAGCTGGTGACCCCAAGGTCAGGTACGTTGACACAGACTGGGCTCGAAGTAACTTGGCAAGACAGTATGTAGACTGTTCAGACTACACAGGTTCTGGATCTGTGGACAGAATGGATACTGATATGGAGTCACAGACAGGGCTGAATTTGGATCCTGGAACTCTAACCAGGAGTGACACAGGTGCAGGTTTGAGCACTGACAGAATTGTTACAGGCTTGGATAGCGTCAGTACGTCTTATTTGTTAAGGTTCAGCCAGATGAGGTTTCAGGATTAAGGTACCGCTGGATGCGGTTTCAGAATTCGGGTACCGTCGGATACAGTTTCAGGGTTTAGGTACCACCAGATGCAGTTTTAGGAGTTAGGTACTGCTGGATGTGGTTTCAGATTCAGACACTGACCACACAGGGACCAGAGGATTCAAGGACTGGGACCTCGCAACCCACTAGTTGCATAAATACTAATGGGCGAATGTTGCTCAGGCACCTCTCTATTGGGGAAGGGTGCCTTTTATACAAGATGCCTCCCAGCTATTAGTTGGGGGCATTTTCAAATTACGCATGTGGCCTTTTTAAGATTAGGGGAGTGCGCATTAGTCGCGCCGCTGGGAAATCTTTGTGATGTACACAGACAGAAGGAAGCAGGAAGACGTGCGGAGAGATGGGGCGGTGGCCGCGGCAGTGAGTATGCCGACAGCTCTAAATGGAGAAGGCAGAACCATGCAGGGGTGCCGGTATGAGCGTTACAGTCTGTATGCGCACTCGCCACGCAAGACTCTGTTGCTGAACGCAAAACATGTTCAAGCACGTTTAATGTTTGTTTAACAACATATAAACAAGCCTGAGAAATACTGGGAGAATATAGTCCGGTCAGAAGAGACCAAAATTGAACTCTTTAGATGCCATAATACACATCATGTTTGGAAGCCTAAAAGCACTGCATATCATCCCAAAAACACCATACCAACAGAAATGTTTGGAGGTGGGAACATCATACTGCAAGGTAAACTCCATATAATTGAGGGAAGGATGAATGAACAAATATACTGAGACATTCTTGATAAAAATCTGCTGCCATCTGCCAGGAGGATGAAGACGAAAAGAGGATGGACATTTTGGCAAGACAATGAATGATCCCAAACCCACAGCCAAGGAAACTAACAATTGCTTTCTGACAAAGAAAATAAAGCTGCAAGAATGGCCGAGCCAGTCACCTGATCTGAATCAAATAGAAAATGTATGGAAGGAACTAAAGCTCAGAGTTCATAGAAGGACATCAAGGGACCTTCAGGATGTGATGAGTGTTAGTGCGGATGACTGGTCCACAATCACACTTGAGCAATGCCTGCAACTAGTTTCTCTATACAGGAGGCGTCTTGAAGCTGTCATCACCAACAAAGGCTTTCGTATGAAGTATTAAGCTATGTGCCCATGATCAGGAATAGCAGCGTTTTGGACACAGAGCATTTGCGCTGTGTCCAAAACTTTGTGTCTACATTACATTATTGAAATTCCATGCCCACTGTGCTTACATTTAAATACTGCGTAAACTCGCCCTCTGGGCGTGTTTATGAGTCGCAGCATGTTAATTTCGGCAGCGGAGACGCTGGTCTCTGCTGCGTAGTTTCCCCCATAGGCGTTAAATAGATGCGTTAAATGCGCATAGTTCGCTAAGAACTAACTGATTTAACTGTGTGATACGAAAGCAGCGTTTTGGAGTCAGAGAAAATACGCTGCGTCCAAAACGCTGCTATTCCTGATCGTGGGCACGTAGCCTTAAATATATTTCTGTAAGCGTATTCAATACTTTTTTTCTTGGGTCATTGCTTGATGTTACACACAACCTAATTTATGGACATCTATGGTTTATTTTCACTATTCTACAGCCAAACTGGTTCAGTTGATTTTAACTAATTTTGTGGTGCTGAAAACGAATATGATGCTTACATTTGCTGATTGCCTCTAAGTGGAAGTTGTATTTATTTATGACAACTTTCATGCAGGCTTAGAGAAAAATTGCAAAAAAAAAGTACTGCTGCTCTCTGTTTGAGTAGGCTAGTCATCTAAGAGAATACCATTACAATAAGAGACTGGCCTCTCCGACCATTCAATTCATCCAGGGAGTAAACATGTCCTGCATTCAGCACTTGCTGACCCACATAAGATTTTGTTACCACCAGTACTTGTCAGGTTGGCCTAAAGAAGAACTTTGTAAAGGCAATGGATGAAAATGCAAAAATATTCAAGTATCTCATTGATAAGTTTCCAAAGGTTGAGTGAAGCAAAGATAAAAGGAAAGAGTCTTCATTGGACCTCAGATTCATAAGCTTCAAAATGAGGAGTTTATCAGTTTGTTGTAGGGCAAGGAAAAGGCTGTATGGGTAGCATTTGCATTAGTGATAACTAAATTTTGGGGAATTAGGAAGAGTTGGTGGAAAATTTCCACGAAACAGATAAGGATCTTGGCTGTAACATGTCTTTAAAGATTCCTTTCTCACATTCGCATCTAGACTCTTTCCCACCAAAACTGCGGAGCAGTGAGCGATGAGCACCGTGAGAGGTTTCACCAAAATATTGCGGCTATGGACAAAAGATAGCAAGGAAAATGGAATCCATCAATGCTTGCAAAGTACTGTTGGACAATTGTAAAAGGTGATCCAATGCAGGAGCACAAGACCAGAAAATAAAGAGTTATCACTGAATGAGGAGCAAATATTGAAGTGCAATTTCTATAACTGTTTATAATTCGCAGTAGTGTTTAGACATGTTTTACTTATTTGAATTGTTGCCAAGTTTCCTCTAAATATCAGAAAACTGGTATATCCAAATATTCTGCATCTTTACATTTGCAAAAATAATAATGTTTCAAAGTACTGAAACATTTATGTATTAATAATATGCAGCAGTTAAAGCACAACTCTTTGATATCATAGAAACAAGAGCCAACTAAAATTGTCATTGTCAGATTTGAATTCAGGAGATCAAAATCATTAAGAAACGGCTCATTTCATTACTGAACCTGACAACTTTTAAAAATATGTAGAACAGTGTTTGCCTGTTTGGATTGCATAGGAGGTTATCAACAGCTGGTGGGAATTTCATGTCAATTTCACCTTTATAAATATATTTACTTAGAACATTGGTGGCCTCATTTCACCCACTGTACATTGCATTGTAGCAACCCGTCAGGGCAAAGAAGAAAATTGTGCTGTATCCAGCTTGTAACAAACTCAGTTTATAGCCTCCAAGTCTCTAGCTCCAGTCACTGACAGCAAGCAGAGATGATTTCTGTATCTTCGGGTACATGTGATTATTCTGTGGGGCCCCAGATCTCGCTCACTGGTTTGATCATGGTATACTGGGTTGATGGCTCGAGTTGATTTGTACTGGTGTGGGGTCCTGGCACATGCCATGCAGCCATCACGTCCTCTGTGGACAGATCTTTTGTTACACAGAAGCAGACAGTACACATACATCCCTGGCAATGACACATGCTGACTGAACATTCTGCATCGCCAACAACTGCCCTCATCATCTCTCTGCACCTGCCAGCTACAGCTATGGGAAATTAGTGTCCAGTACTGTCCTGTTATGTACAGGCCTGACTGGGATAAAGTGCCCAAAGTGCCCAATCTGTCCCAGGCATGTAGACATCCACAGAGGGTGGTCTCCACCGCAGCGCTGCAGTACATGGCCACTGTGCTCAAGGCCATAGATGCATACATTGATAGATGAGATGCTCTGCGGGGCACTTGCTCAGTGCATACACTGATACAGTCATGGCCAAAAGTATTGACACCCCTGCAATTCTGTCAGATAATACTCAGTTTCTTCCTCAAAATGATTGCAAGCACAAATTATTTCGTATTATTATCTTCATTTCATTTGTCTTAAATGAAAAAACACAAAAAGAATT
Source organism: Ranitomeya imitator (assembly GCF_032444005.1). Taxonomy (NCBI): domain Eukaryota; kingdom Metazoa; phylum Chordata; class Amphibia; order Anura; family Dendrobatidae; genus Ranitomeya; species Ranitomeya imitator. The sequence goes on along the minus strand of NC_091283.1, from coordinate 164,173,775 downwards.
GTCCTAAAGCCAAATTGGATGTAATTCCACACCAAACATAAAAAAGGGGGTGGACAAAAGTATTGGCACTGTTCGAAAAATCATGTGATGCTTCTCTAATTTGTGTAATTAACAGCACCTGTAACTTACCTGTGACACCTAACAGGTGTTGGCGATAACTAAATCACACTTGCAGCCAGTTGACATGGATTAAAGTTGACTCAACCTCTGTCCTGTGTCCTTGTGTGTATCACATTGAGCATGGAGAAAAGAAAGAAGACCAAAGAACTGTCTGAGGACTTGAGAAACCAAATTGTGAGGAAGCATGAGCAATCTAAGGCTACGTTCACATTAGCGTTGCGCCGCCGTGCGTCGGCGACGCAACGCGCGACGCACGCTAAAACGCGCAAAAACGCGCGCGTTTTGCGACGCGTGCGTCGTTTTCCGACGAAAATCGGACGCACAGAAAATGCTACATGTAGCGTTTTCTTGCGTCCGACGCTAGCGTCGGAAACGACGCACGTGGCGAAAAACGCCACCAAAACGACGCACGCGTCCCCTATGTTAAACATAGGGGCGCGTCGCCGCTGCGTCGCCGGCGCAACAGCGACGCACATTGGCGGAACGCCAATGTGAACGTAGCCTAAAGGCTACAAGTCCATCTCCAAAGATCTGAATGTTCCTGTGTCTACCGTGCGCAGTGTCAACAAGAAGTTTAAAGCCCATGGCACTGTGGCTAACCTCCCTAGATGTGGATGGAAAAGAAAAATTGACAAGAGATTTCAACGCAAGATTGTGCGGATGTTGGATAAAGAACCTCGACTAACATCCAAACAAGTTCAAGCTGCACTGCAGTCCGAGGGTACAACAGTGTCAACCCGTACTATCCGTCGGCGTCTGAATGAAAAGGGACTGTATGGTAGGAGACCCAGGAAAACCCCACCTCTTACCCCGAGACATAAAAAAGCCAGGCTGGAGTTTGCCAAGACTTACCTGAAAAAGCCAAAAACGTTTTGGAAGAATGTTCTGTGATCAGATGAGACAAAAGTAGAGCTTTTTGGGCAAAGGCATCAACATAGAGTTTACAGGAGAAAAAAAATAGGCATTTAAAGAAAAGAACACGGTCCCTACAGTCAAACGTGGCGGAGGTTCCCTGATGTTTTGGGGTTGCTTTGCTGCCTCTGGCACTGGACTGCTTGACTGTGTACATGGCATTATGAAGTATGAAGACTACCAACAAATTTTGCAGCATAATGTAGGGCCCAGGGTGAGAAAGCTGGGTCTCCCTCAGAGGTCATGGGTCTTCCAGCAGGACAATGACCCAAAACACACTTCAAAAAGCACTAGAAAATGGTTTGAGAGAAATCACTGGAGACTTCTAAGGTGGCCAGCAATGAGTCCAGACCTGAATCCCATAGAACACATGTGGAGAGATCTAAAAATGGCAGTTTGGAGAAGGCACCCTTCAAATATCAGGGACCTGGAGCAGTTTGCCAAAGAAGAATGGTCTAAAATTCCAGCAGAGCATTGTAAGAAACTCATTGATGGTTACCGGAAGCGGTTGGTCGCAGTTATTTTGGCTAAAGGTTGTGCAACCAAGTATTAGGCTGAGGGTGCCATACTTTTGTCTGGCCCATTTTGGGAGTTTTGTGTGAAATGATCAATGTTTTGATTTTTGCTTCATTCTCTTTTGTGTTTTTTCATTTAAGACAAATTCAATGAAGATAATAATACCAAATAATTTGTGTTTGCAATCATTTTCAGGAAGAAAATGAGTATTATCTGACAGATTTGCAGGGGTGTCAATACTTTTGGACATGACTGTAGATGAGACGCTCTGCGGAGCACTTGCTCAGTGCATACACTGATAGATGAGATGCTCTGCGGAGCTCTTGCTCAGTGCATACAGTGATGCTCTGCGGAGCACTTGCTCAGTGCATACACTGATAGATGAGATGCTCTGCGGAGCTCTTGCTCAGTGCATACAGTGATGCTCTGCGGAGCACTTGCTCAGTGCGTACACTGATAAATGAGATGCTCTGCGGAGCTCTTGCTCAGTGCATACAGTGATACTCTGCGGAAGCTCTTGCTCTGTGCATACAGTGATGCTCTGCGGAGCTCTTGCTCAGTGTTTGCAGCCCAGCATCTGGTTGGTGACCTGTACTATGGTTGGGCTATAACACAGGAGTCAGTGTAGCGCTCACATAGTGACTTCATGCTGCGCTACTCCAGGCGTTCCCGCTTCCACTCATTCTTAAATAACCTCCTTTAACCTCATAGCGAGTGGTGTTTACCCACCCTTAAAGAAAACAACCTGTGATGGAGGAGGATGGAGGCTCAACCATATAACATATTCTATTTATAGGCAAAGACAATAAATTCAGAAGTAGTTCTCAAAATTTTTTTTTGTTTGAGAATCTTAAAATTCTCCAGATTTATTTCTACAGAATTGAGACTGAGGCTTCTTTCACACTTCAGTTGTTTGGCGTCAGTCTGCTCCGAAATCGTGACGGATCCGTCAAAATTCTTGAGAAAACGGTTCTAAGGGATCCGTTTTTTTGACGGATCCGTATGGTTACTTTCACAATAGCGGCGCACGACGCACGTCGCAATGCGTCATTTTGCAGAAAAAACGCATCCTGCAAAGTTGTTTGCAGGATGCGTTTTTTCTCCACAGACTTGTATTAGCGACGCATTGTCACACGTCGCAACCGTCGTGCGACGGTTGCGTCGTGTTGTGGCAGATCGTCGGCACCAAAAAACGTTGCTTGTAACGTTTTTTGGTGCGTTGTGTCCGCCATTTCCAACCGCGCATGCGCGGCCGGAACTCCGCCCCCTCCTCCCAGCAACTCACAATGGGGCAGCGGATGCGTTCTAATAATGCATCCGCTGCCCCCGTTTTGCTGCGTTGTCACAGGATGCGTCGGTACGTCGGCCCGACGCACTGCGACGGGCCGACGCTAGCGTGAAAGTAGCCTTACACGGATGCGTAAAAAAAAAAACCGTTGCGACCGTTTTTACATCCGTTGGAACCGTTTTTTGACGGATCCGTTTTTTAAAAACCGAGGATCTCAATGTGATTGGCTAATAAAAAGTACTGGGAAATGTGACTGGCTACTGGAAACTACTGGGAAACTATATATACAGTGTATTTACACCACATCTTTGAAAGGTTGTAGAGAAAGTGGCAGAGATGGAAGGAGCACTGGCGAATATTGTGAAGATATGTGCGGATTTCACTTTTGAGGCTAATCGGTTGGCAGTCATCGTTCGGGCAGGGTCTGTCTTGCTGGCTGGCACTGTTGTGCTCTCTCTGCTTCTTCTCTGCTCGATGGCACATTGAGGAATGAAGCCCACCTATCCTGTTTATATAGTTTTGGGGTTGTCTGGGAAAAGTATCTACTTTTTGGAGCATGCTCAGTTGAAAACGCGGATTGGGGCGACAGATACGCAAAATGACGGTTCGAGACGGATCCATCGCTCATAGGCGGCCATTCTAGGAAATGGCGGACGCGACGGATCTGTCGTGAACCGCCATTTCGGCGCAGACAAAAAACGTTACGATGTCCGTCAATGTCTAGACAACGTCCGCCAAATTTCGACGGATCCGTCACATAGCAGATGGAACGGATGACCATCCGCCACAATCCGTCGCTAATGCAAGTCTATGGGAAAATAGCGGATCCGCCCAAAAAAATGGCGGATCTGCTATTTGACGAAAATGGTGGATTCAAACTGACGCCAAAAGACTGAAGTGTGAAAGAGGCCTGAGCGATACGGATACAGGTCAGTATTGAGGTATATATGGATTGTATCTACTTTCAGTCTATAGTTAATTTTGATAATGTAGGTAGACGTATTAAATGTGAATCTTTTACCATAATTTATTGTGTTATAATTAAGATTAGTATATATAAGTAGCTCCCCCTAGTGTTGGCTGCAGACAGAATCCTATCATGTATCTCTGTATACAGGGAGCTCCCCCTAGTGGTGGCTGCAGACAGAATCCTATCATGTGTCTTTGTATAAGGGAGCTCCCCCCTAGTGGTGGCTGCAGACAGAATCTTATGTAGCCATGTATGCAGAGAGCTCCCCTTAGTGGTGACTGCAGACAGAATCTTATCATGTATCTCTGTATACAGGGAGATCCCCCTAGTGATGGCTGCAGACAGGATCTTATCATGTATCTCTGTATGCAGAGAGCTCCCCCTAGTGGTGGCTGCAGCCAGAATCTTATCATGTATCTCTGTATACAGGGAGCTCCCCCTAGTGGTGGCTGCAGACAGAATCTTACCATGTATCTCTGTATACAGGGAGCTCCCCCTAGTGGTGGCTGCAGACAGAATCTTACCATGTATCTCTGTATGCAGAGAGCTTCCACTACACAATATCAATTAAAAAAGTGAAACTCATATATTATATAGAGTCATTACAAACAGAGTGATCTATTGCAAGTGTTTATTATTGATGATTCTGGCTTACAGCCAGTGAAAACCCAAAAGTCACTATCTCAGTAAATTATAATAATTAACCAAAAACACCTGCATAGGCTTCTTAAGCATTTAAAGGGAACCTGTCACCCCGAAAATCGCGGGTGAGGTAAGCCCACCGGCATCAGGGGCTTATCTACAGCATTCTGTAATGCTGTAGATAAGCCTCCGATGTTACCTGAAAGAGGAGAAAAAGACGTTAGATTATACTCACCCAGGGGCGGTCCCACTGCTGGTCGGGGCGGTCCCACTGCTGGTCCGGTCGGATGGGCGTCTCTGGTCCGCTGCGGCGCCTCCCATCTTCTTTCCATGACGTCCTCTTCTGATCTTCAGCCACGGCTCCGGCGCAGGCGTACTTTGTCTGCCCTGTTGAGGGCACAACAAAGTACTGCAGGCGCCGGAAAGGTCAGAGAGGCACGGCGCCTGCGCACTGCAGTACTCAACAGGGCAGACAAAGTACGCCTGCGCCGGAGCCGTGGCTGAAGTTTCCACAATCAGTGATGGTTGGGGAGCCATGTCCATGTCCTACACTGCTGGTGTAGGTCCACTGTGTTTTATCAAGAAAAAGTCAGTGCAGCCGTCTACCAGGAAATTTTAGAGCACTTCATGCTTCCCTCTGCTGACAAGCTTTTTGGAGATGGAAATGTAATTCTCCAGCAGGACTTGGCACCTGTTCACACTGCCAAAAGTACCAATACCTGGTTTACAAACAACATGATCGCTGTGCTTAATTGGTAGCAAACTCACCTGACCTTATCCCCATAGAGAATCTATGGAGTATTGTCAAGAGGATGATGCGAGACACCAGACCCAAGAATGCAGATGAGCTTAAAGCTGCTATCAAAGCAACCTTGGCTTCCATAACCCCTCAGCAGTGCCACAGGCTGATCGCCTCCATGCCACGCCGCATTGATGCAGTAATTGATGCAAAAGGAGCCTAGACCAAGTATTGAGTGCATTTACTGAACATATATTTCAGTAGGCCAACATTTCAGATTTTAAAATCATTTTTCAAGCTGGTGTTATAAAGTATTCTAATTTAATGAGATGACGACTTTTGGGTTTTCATTGGCTGTAAGCCATAATCATCAACTAACAGAAATAAACACTTGGACTAGATCACTCTGTTTGTAATGATTCTGTAAAATATGAGATTCACTTTTTGTATTGAAGAACTGAAATAAATTAACTTTTTTAATGATATTCTAATTTTGTGAGAAGCACCTGTATCTCTTAACCCCTTTCTGACATATGACGTACTATCCCATCGAGGTGGGGTGGGCCCGTATGACCACCGACGGGATAGTACGTCATAGCGATCGGCCGCGCTCACGGGGGGAACGTGGCAGATTGCGGCCGGGTGTCAGCTGACTATCGCAGCTGACATCCGGCACTATGTGCCAGGAGCGGTCACGGACCGCCCCTGGCACATTAACCCCCGGCACACCGCGATCAAACATGATCGCGGTGTTCCGGCGGTACAGGGAGGCATCGCGCAGGGAGGGGGCTCCCTGCGGGCTTCCCTGAGACCCCTGGAGCAACGCGATGTAATCGCGTTGCTCCAAGGGTCTCTTACCTCCTCCTCCCTGCAGCAGGCCCGGATCCAAGATGGCCGCGGCATCCGGGTCCTGCAGGGAGGTGGCTTCACTGCGCCTGCTCAGAGCAGGCGCCGGGAAGCCTGGAGAAGTGCACATCAGATCGCTGATCTGACACAGTGCACAGCAAAGTGTCAGATCAGCGATCTTACACTATAACGTGATGCCGCCCGCCCCCCCCCCCCCCGGCAATGTTATAGTGTAAAAAATAAATATTCACATGTGTAAAAAAAATTTTTGTAAAAATTCCACAAAAAAAAAATTATATATATATACATATATATATATGTACATACATACATACATACATACATACATACATACATATATATATATATATATACTAGATTGTGGCCCGATTCTAACACATCGGGTATTCTAGAATATGCATGTCCCCGTAGTATATGGACAATGATGATTCCAGAATTCGCGGCAGACTGTGTCCGTCGCTGATTGGCCGAGGCAACCTTTATGACATCGTCGCCATGGCAACCATTATGACATCATCGTCGCTGTGCTCGTTGCTGATTGGTCGAGGCCTGGCGGCCTCGACCAATCAGAGAGCCGGGATTTCCAGGACAGACAGACAGACGGAAAAACCCTTAGACAATTATATATATAGATATATTCTTCCTATAAATACATTTCTTTATCTAAATAAAAAAAACAATAAAAGTACACATATTTAGTATCGCCGCGTCCGTAACGACCCCACCTATAAAACTATATCACTAGTTAACCCCTTCAGTGAACACCGTAAAAAAAAAGAGGCAAAAAACAACGCTTTATTCTCAAACGAAAAGTGGAATAACACGCGATCAAAAAGACTGATATAAATAACCATGGTACCGCTGAAAACATCATCTTGTCCCGCAAAAAACGAGCCGCCGTACAGCATCATCAGCGAAAAAATAAAAAGTTATAGTCCTCAAAATAAAGCGATGCAAAAATAATTATTTTTTCTATAAAATAGTTTTTATCGTATAAAAGCACCAAAACAAATAATATAAATGAGGTATTGCTGTAATCGTACTGACCCGAAGAATAAAACTGCTTTATCAATTTTACCAAACGCGGAACGGTATAAACGCCTCCCCCAAAAGAAATTCATGAATAGCTGGTTTTTGGTCATTCTGCCTCACAAAAATCGGAATAAAAAGCGATCAAAAAATGTCACATACCCGAAAATGTTACCAATAAAAACATCAACTCGTCCCGCAAAAAACAAGACCTCACATGACTCTGTGGACCCAAATATGGAAACATTATAGCTGTCAAAATGTGGTAACGCAAAAAATATTTTTTGCAATAAAAAGCGTCTTTCAGTGTGTGACGGCTGCCAATCATAAAAATCCACTAAAAAACCCGCTATGAATAGTAAATCAAACCCCACTTCATCCCCCCCTTAGTTAGGGAAAAATTAAAAAAAATGTATTTATTTCCATTTTCCCATTAGGGTTGGGGTTAGGGCTAGGGTTAAGGCTACAGTTAGGGTTGGGGCTAAAGTTAGGGTTGGGGCTACATTTACGGTTCGGAATAGGGTTGGGATTAGGGTTAGGGGTGTGTTTGGATTAGGGTTTCAGTTATAATTGGGGGGTTTCCACTGTTTAGGCACATCAGGGGCTCTCCAAATGCGACATGGCGTCTGATCTCAATTCCAGCCAATTCTACCCTTGGTAAAATAAAACAAATTGGAGCTGAAGTAAATTTTGTGTGAAAAAAGTTAAATGTTCATTTTTTTTAAACATTCAAAAATTCCTGTGAAACACCTGAAGGGTTAATAAACTTCTTGAATGTGGTTTTGAGCACCTTGAGGGGTGCAGTTTTTAGAATGGTGTCACATTTGGGTATTTTCTATCATATAGACCCCTAAAAATGACTTCAAATGAGATGTGGTCCCTAAACAAAATGGGGTTGTAAAAATGAGATATTGCTGGTCAACTTTTAACCCTTATAACTCCCTAAAAAAAAAAAAAAATTTTGTTCCAAAATTGTGCTGATGTAAGGTAGACGTGGGAAATGTTACTTATTAAGTATTTTGTGTGACATATCTCTGCGATTTAAGGGCAGAAAAATTTCAAAGTTGGAAAATTGCGAAATTTTCAAAATTTTCACCATTTTTTTCCACAAGTAAACGCAGGTAATATCAAATAAATTTTACAATTATCATGAAGTACAATATGTCACGAGAAAACAGTGTCAGAATCATCAGGATCCGTTGAAGTGTTCCAGAGTTATAACCTCATAAAAGGGATACTGGTCAGAATTGTAAAAATTGGCCCGGTCATTAACATGCAAACCACCCTTGGGGGTAAAGGGGTTAATATAGCAAGCTCCCTAGTGGTGGCTGCAGACAGAATCTTATTTATCTCTCTATACAGAGAGCTCCCCCTGGTGGTGGCTGCAGGCAGAATATTATCATGCATCTATGTATACTGGGAGCTCCCCCTAGTGGTGGCTGCAGACAGATTGTTATCATAGATCTCTGTCTACAGGGAGCTATCGTGGTGGCTGCAGGCAGAATATTATCATGTATCTATGTATGCAGGGAGCTCCCCCTAGTGGTGGCTGCAGGCAGAATCTTAGCCTGCATCTCTGTATACAGGGAGCTCCCCCTAGTGGTGGCTGCAGGCAGGATATTATCATGCATCTCTGTATACATGGAGATCCCCCTAGTGGTGGCTGCAGGCAGAAAATTATCATGCATCTCTGTATACAGGGAGCTCCCCCTAGTGGTGGCTGCAGGCAGAATCTTATAATGTATCTTTGTATACAGGGATCTCTCCCTAGTGGTGGCTGCAGACAGAATCTTATAATGTATCTTTGTATACAGGGAGCTCCCCCTAGTGGTGGCTGCAGACAGGATCTTATCATGTATCTATGTATACAGGGAGCTCTCCCTAGTGGTGGCTGCAGACAGGATCTTATAAAGTATCTTTGTATACAGGGAGCTCCCCCTAGTGGTGGCTGCAGACAGGATCTTATCATGTATCTATGTATACAGGGAGCTCTCCCTAGTGGTGGCTGAAGACAGGATCTTATCATGTATCTTTGTATACAGGGAGCTCCCCCTAGTGGTGGCTGCAGACAGCAGTTTATCCTGTAACTGTAGCTATGTTTATAGGCAGACAAAATCTTCTTTCTCGACAGTAAAAGTACTGCTTTCAATACACCCATTTGCAGAGTTTTTGACGCTGTGTTTGGGTGCAGATTATGTGCTTCATCTACAGTACATGTTTAAGAAAAGTTTATTGCATTTTTCTGCACTTTCTCATTGCTTTCAATGGGTAAAAAAAAAATTCTGTAAGAATTGACATGATGCAAATTTCAAAAACGTTGCAGTTCTCAAATTCAGTCAGGAAACAAAAAGCATGTGCATGAAGTGTCAGAATTCTGATAGCTTTTGCAGATACTACAGAAAGCAGAATTTAATTTGCACAAAAACACAGGGCGTAAAACTCTGCATGTCAACATAGCCTGGGGTCTATAGCACCTTCTTTTAACACGGATTGGAGATTTCTTGTGATACATTTGTGAGAAATGTGATGCCCTTTATAGCCCACTCGTTTTCTCCATATTACGCCTGGCAGTAGATGATGGTCTTCCATGCGGCACTACATAACTGTGTGATCGGCCCCTTTGCCCTGCAGATTGTAGCGGATCTCCTGCAATCAATAACAGGCTGAGGTGTAACGAGTTCTGTGCAATTACCAGAATTGTCTGATGAATTAGTAATTATAGATTGCGAAGGGAAGTAAAGGCCATGGCCCCAGTCAGACCACAAATTATAGGAATTCACCGGATTTAGATTGTAAGCTCCTGAGACAAGTAAACTGTGCCCCATTACATGGCAGTGTTAGAGGAATAACTCCTGACATAAGACCTCAATGTCTCCATCCAACGTTGCAGTATCACACAGAATAAGCTTAGATACATACAGTATAACATATGACAGTATTAGATACTGCAGTTCAGCAGACAGTATCATACATAAAAATCTTAGATGCATCAGCATAGCAGGACAATGTTACGGCATATAGTATAACACAGGATTAGATACAGTGACTCAATAAAAAGTACCACTTATATACCCCGGCATCACACATGACAAGCTTGGATACTCAGGTTCAAAAGATGTATTACACATAAGACATTAGATATTCTGACTGTATCATACAAGAGAGGCTTAGGTACACTGGCAGTATCACACAAAAGCTTAGAAACAGGCAGCAGAAATATCACACATAATAGACTTACAGTGGGGCAAAAAAGTATTTAGTCAGTCAGCAATAGTGCAAGTTCCACCACTTAAAAAGATGAGAGGCGTCTGTAATTTACATCATAGGTAGACCTCAACTATGGGAGACAAACTGAGAAAAAAAATCCAGAAAATCACATTGTCTGTTTTTTTAACATTTTTTTTGCATATTATGGTATAAAATAAGTATTTGGTCAGAAACAAACAATCAAGATTTCTGGCTCTCACAGACCTGTAACTTCTTCTTTAAGAGTCTCCTCTTTCCTCCACTCATTACCTGTAGTAATGGCACCTGTTTAAACTTGTTATCAGTATAAAAAGACACCTGTGCACACCCTCAAACAGTCTGACTCCAAACTCCACTATGGTGAAGAGCAAAGAGCTGTCAAAGGACACCAGAAACAAAATTGTAGCCCTGCACCAGGCTGGGAAGACTGAATCTGCAATAGCCAACCAGCTTGGAGTGAAGAAATCAACAGTGGGAGCAATAATTAGAAAATGGAAGACATACAAGACCACTGATAATCTCCCTCGATCTGGGGCTCCACGCAAAATCCCACCCCGTGGGGTCAGAATGATCACAAGAACGGTGAGCAAAAATCCCAGAACCACGCGGGGGGACCTAGTGAATGAACTGCAGAGAGCTGGGACCAATGTAACAAGGCCTACCATAAGTAACACACTACGCCACCATGGACTCAGATCCTGCAGTGCCAGACGTGTCCCACTGCTTAAGCCAGTACATGTCTGGGCCCGTCTGAAGTTTGCTAGAGAGCATTTGGATGATCCAGAGGAGTTTTGGGAGAATGTCCTATGGTCTGATGAAACCAAACTGGAACGGTTTGGTAGAAACACAACTTGTCGTGTTTGGAGGAAAAAGAATACTGAGTTGCATCCATCAAGCACCATACCTACTGAAAAGCATGGTGGTGGAAACATCATGCTTTGGGGCTGTTTCTCTGCAAAGGGGCCAGGACGACTGATCCGGGTACATGAAAGAATGAATGGGGCCATGTATCGTGAGATTTTGAGTGCAAACCTCCTTCCATCAGCAAGGGCATTGAAGATGAAACGTGGCTGGGTCTTTCAACATGACAATGATCCAAAGCACACCGCCAGGGCAACGAAGGAGTGGCTTCGTAAGAAGCATTTCAAGGTCCTGGAGTGGCCTAGCCAGTCTCCAGATCTCAACCCTATAGAAAACCTTTGGAGGGAGTTGAAAGTCCGTGTTGCCAAGCAAAAAGCCAAAAACATCACTGCTCTAGAGGAGATCTGCATGGAGGAATGGGCCAACATACCAACAACAGTGTGTGGCAACCTTGTGAAGACTTACAGAAAACGTTTGACCTCTGTCATTGCCAACAAAGGATATATTACAAAGTACTGAGATGAAATTTTGTTTCTGACCAAATACTTATTTTCCATCATAATATGCAAAAAAATGATAAAAAAAACAGACAATGATTTTCTGGATTTTTTTTTCTCAGTTTGTCTCCCATAGTTGAGGTCTACCTATGATGTAAATTACAGACGCCTCTCATCTTTTTAAGTGGTGGAACTTGCACTATTGCTGACTGACTAAATACTTTTTTGCCCCACTGTAGATACACCAACTTAGCAGGCAGTAATCACATGACACTGGCTCAGCAGAATGCATCACGATTGGCTTAGATACACTGGCTCAGCAGAATGCATCACGATTGGCTTAGATACACTGGCTCAGCAGAATGCATCACGATTGGCTTAGATACACTGGCTCAGCAGAATGCATCACGATTGGCTTAGATACACTGGCTCAGCAGAATGCATCACGATTGGCTTAGATACACTGGCTCAGCAGAATGCATCACGATTGGCTTAGATACACTGGCTCAGCAATACACTGAGCGAATTAAAGGAATTTTGGTATTAATCTAATTCTTTTGATGAGTCAGGCATTTTCTGCAGGCTCCTCCAGCGTCCAGTATCTGCGCCTCTCTGCAGTCTTATTTATTGACTCCAATATTAATAAAATAAGGAATGTTTTAAAATGTGGGAGGACGGAGGAGACGTGGATGCCTGGACCTTCCCTAACTGAGGGAGACGCACACAGGAATGTGGTGAAAACCAGAGAGGAACGGCCAGGTAGAGGGCAGATGACTCCAGACCTGGGCCTAGAGGAAGAGAGGAATACGTGTACTGATGCCATATACAGGGCATCGCCATACACCTACACCAGGCATCGGTCTGTGCAGCACATTGCTGGTGAATGCCGCTTTATTCAGTATACGCGTGCTCCTCTGTATCACATGACAGGTTTGGATTCATCAGCCAGCAGTATCACAACTGCTGGATCAGACTACACAGTTTGTTTGTAGTCTGTAACCATGGAGACACACTCCTCTGATTTAGAGCTGTATATACAAAGTGGTAGGAGAGTTTCCAACTGTTTGGAAAGCAAATTCACATGCAGATAGTCGGTAAATGAAGGTACAGGCGTGCATCCATGACGCAGATGTGAAGATTCCCTTTGCATGCAGACTCTTCTCTGAGACAATAGTCATACGCCATAAAGTCTGATGGCAATCCGGGGGCCAGGGACATAAATTATATAGAGAATTAAATATTTATAAGGTGGAACAAAGCTCGGGGATACCCTGAGAAAGTCTTTGTCCCCTGCCCGAGGAAACGCGCAGATGACGTCTCTGCTACGGGCGAGATTTCTATCCAATGAAATTCAAGAGGCGAGTTCACCACCTGCACTAAACAAAGGCACCAAGACCTCTCTGCAGTCACAACACATCCACCTATGCAGCTCCAGCCATGATAAGTACTATTACCATATACATGTATAAGATCACAGATGACAAGCAAAAAAAAAAAAAAAAAAACACATGGCAGCATGGTGAGAATTTTGTTACTAAGGCCATCCGCCACATAAAAACACAAATGTACCTCATTGTACATTGTACATTTAACCAGTGTTCTCCCACTTGTAGACAACTAGTGTTATGTGACAAGTGCACAACATTTCCACTGTGATCCAATGTCACCCAGCAAGTCGTGTCTGGTTGTACATGTCACCTGGAAAACAGTCAGAACAGCATGTCACCGCCTACATGTGTGATGTGATTGTGGTTGGAAATTGATGAACCTGTGAAAACAAACATCTCCCAAGATCAGTTTCCTCTACTAGACACAGTCAGGCCTGAGATAGCCCAGGTAGTCTACCATGGCAATCTGTTTCCTGTTCCCCAAATGTCAGTGTCCCGTACCCCCATTGTCATTATACTGTACCTTGAGTGTTAGTCTTATTGTCCTACGTACCCCAGTGTTAGTGCCATTGTCTGGTACCCCTAGTGTCCGTGTCATTATCCTGTACACTGAGTGTCAGTGTCATTGTCCATTACCCCCAGTGTCATTGTCCAGTACCCACAGTCAGTGGCATCATCATGGACCCACAATGTAAGCGGCATTATTATGTACCCCCAGTGTTAACGTGATTGTACGGTACCCCAAGTGTCAGCATCATTGTACCATACACCTAGTATCAGCATCATTGTCCAGTACCCTCAGTATCAGCGTCAATATCCAGTACCCTAAATGTCAGCGTCATTATCCTGTACCCTGAATGTCAGCGTCATTATCCTGTACCCTGAATGTCAGCGTCATTATCCTGTACCCTGAATGTCAGCGTCATTATCCTGTACCCTGAATGTCAGCGTCATTAACCTGTACCCTGAATGTCAGCGTCATTATCCTGTACCCTGAATGTCAGCGTCATTATCCTGTACCCTGAATGTCAGCGTCATTATCCTGTACCCTGAATGTCAGCGTCATTATCCTGTACCCTGAGGCTGTGTGCACACGTTGCTGATTTTTCGCGTTTTTTCACGGTAAAAACGCTATAAAACCGCAAAAAAAACAGGATACAATATGCATCCCATCATTTTGAATGAATTCTGCATGTTTTGTGCACATGATGAGTTTTTTTCCGCGAAAAAAACGCATCGCGGTAACAAATGCAGCATGTTCATTAATTTTGCGGTTTTTTTCGGATTTCCCACTATAAAATGCATTGCGAAATGTCCGGAAAAAAAAAATGCATCGAAAACGCACCAAAAACGCATGCAGATTTCTTGCAGAAAATTTCAGATTTTTCTAAGGAATTTTCTGCAAGAAATCCTGAACGTGTGCACATAGCCTTAATGTCAGTGTCATTATCCTGTACCCTGAATGTCAGCGTCATTATCCTGTACCCTGAATGTCAGCGTCATTATCCTGTACCCTGAATGTCAGCGTCATTATCCTGTACCCTGAATGTCAGCGTCATTATCCTGTACCCTGAATGTCAGCGTCATTATCCTGTACACTGAATGTCAGCGTCATGATCCTGTACACTGAATGTCAGCGTCAATATCCAGTACCCTGAATGTCAGCGTCATTATCCTGTACCCTGAATGTCAGCGTCATTATCCTGTACCCTGAATGTCAGCGTCATTATCCAGTACCCTGAATGTCAGCGTCATTATCCAGTACCCTGAATGTCAGCGTCATTATCCTGTACCCTGAATGTCAGCGTCATTTTCCAGTACCCTGAATGTCAGCGTCATTATCCTGTACCCTGAACGTCAGCGTCATTATCCTGTACCCTGAATGTCAGCGTCATTATCCAGTACCCTGAATGTCAGCGTCATTATCCTGTACCCTGAATGTCAGCGTCATTATCCTGTACCCTGAATGTCAGCGTCATTATCCTGTACCCTGAATGTCAGTATCCAGTACCCTGAATGTCAGTATCCAGTACTCTGAATGTCAGCGTCATTATCCTGTACCCTGAATGTCAGTATCTAGTACCCTGAATGTCAGCGTCATTATCCTGTACCCTGAATGTCAGCGTCATTATCCTGTACCCTGAATGTCAGTATCCAGTACCCTGAATGTCAGTATCCAGTACTCTGAAAGTCAGCGTCATTATCCTGTACCCTGAATGTCAGTATCTAGTACCCTGAATGTCAGCGTCATTATGCTGTACCCTGAATGTCAGCGTCATTATCCTGTACCCTGAATGTCAGCGTCATTATCCAGTACCCTGAATGTCAGCGTCATTATCCTGTACCCTGAATGTCAGCGTCATTATCCTGTACCCTGAATGTCAGCGTCATTATCCTGTACCCTGAATGTCAGCGTCATTATCCTGTACCCTGAATGTCAGCGTCATTATCCTGTACCCTGAATGTCAGTATCCAGTACCCTGAATGTCAGTATCCAGTACTCTGAATGTCAGCGTCATTATCCTGTACCCTGAATGTCAGTATCTAGTACCCTGAATGTCAGCGTCATTATCCTGTACCCTGAATGTCAGCGTCATTATCCTGTACCCTGAATGTCAGCGTCATTATCCAGTACCCTGAATGTCAGCGTCATTATCCTGTACCCTGAATGTCAGCGTCATTATCCTGTACCCTGAATGTCAGCGTCATTATCCTGTACCCTGAATGTCAGTATCCAGTACCCTGAATGTCAGTATCCAGTACTCTGAATGTCAGCGTCATTATCCTGTACCCTGAATGTCAGTATCTAGTACCCTGAATGTCAGCGTCATTATCCTGTACCCTGAATGTCAGCGTCATTATCCTGTACCCTGAATGTCAGCGTCATTATCCAGTACCCTGAATGTCAGCGTCATTATCCTGTACCCTGAATGTCAGCGTCATTATCCTGTACCCTGAATGTCAGTATCCAGTACCCTGAATGTCAGTATCCAGTACTCTGAATGTCAGCGTCATTATCCTGTACCCTGAATGTCAGTATCTAGTACCCTGAATGTCAGCGTCATTATCCTGTACCCTGAATGTCAGCGTCATTATCCTGTACCCTGAATGTCAGCGTCATTATCCAGTACCCTGAATGTCAGCGTCATTATCCTGTACCCTGAATGTCAGCGTCATTTTCCAGTACCCTGAATGTCAGCGTCATTATCCTGTACCCTGAATGTCAGCGTCATTATCCTGTACCCTGAATGTCAGCGTCATTATCCAGTACCCTGAATGTCAGCGTCATTATCCTGTACCCTGAATGTCAGCGTCATTTTCCAGTACCCTGAATGTCAGTATCTAGTACCCTGAATGTCAGTATCCAGTACTCTGAATGTCAGCGTCATTATCCTGTACCCTGAATGTCAGTATCTAGTAACCTGAATGTCAGCGTCATTATCCTGTACCCTGAATGTCAGCGTCATTATCCTGTACCCTGAATGTCAGCGTCAGTATCCTGTACCCTGAATGTCAGCGTCAGTATCCTGTACCCTGAATGTCAGCGTCATTATCCTTTACCCTGAATGTCAGCGTCATTATCCTGTACCCTGAATGTCAGCGTCATTATCCTGTACCCTGAATGTCAGCGTCATTATCCTGTACCCTGAATGTCAGCGTCATTATCCTGTACCCTGAATGTCAGCGTCAGTATCCTGTACCCTGAATGTCAGCGTCAGTATCCTGTACCCTGAATGTCAGCGTCAATATCCAGTACCCTGAATGTCAGCGTCATTATCCTGTACCCTGAATGTCAGCGTCATTATCCTGTACCCTGAATGTCAGCGTCAGTATCCAGTACCCTGAATGTCAGCGTCATTATCCTGTACCCTGAATGTCAGCGTCAATATCCAGTACCCTGAATGTCAGCGTCACTATCCTGTACCCTGAATGTCAGCGTCAATATCCAGTACCTTGAATGTCGAGTGTCAGTATCCTGTACCCTGAATGTCAGTGTCATTATCCTGTACTGCAAGTGTCAGCGTCAATATCCTCTACCTTGCCAGTGTTATTGTATGGCACCCCAAGTGTCCGTGTCGTTACCCTGCACCCCGAGTGTCATCGTCATTATCCTATCTCGAGTGTCAGCATCATTGTAGGGTACCCCAAGTGTCAGCGTCATTATCATGTACACCTAATTCCAGTGTTGTTATCCTGCACCCAGAGTATCAGTGTCATCATCCTGTAGTACCCAAAGTGTCAGCATCATTGTACAGAATCCCAAGTGTCATTATCTTGTACCATAAGTGTCAGTGTCATTACCCCGTTCCCCAAGTGTCAGCGCCATTATATGATACCCAGAGTGTCAGCGTCACTATCCAGTTTCCTGAGTGACAGTGTCATTGTATGGTACCCAGAGTGTCAGCGTCGTCATTATCCTGTACCCTCCGTGTCATTATTCTTGCTTGTTAGAATTATTGTAATTCAGCTTTATGTTGTTTGTTGGCGAGAAACGTT
The DNA here is from genome assembly GCF_032444005.1 of Ranitomeya imitator. NCBI lineage: Eukaryota > Metazoa > Chordata > Amphibia > Anura > Dendrobatidae > Ranitomeya > Ranitomeya imitator. The sequence goes on along the minus strand of NC_091283.1, from coordinate 164,156,203 downwards.
GTAGAGAATATATCGTAACTTGTATTTTGGCATTTTCCCCTTCCTGTATGATATGAGCAATAGTTACCCACTCCCATGTAAGATTAACAGGAAATGTCGATGCTCTGACTTGAATCCTCCAGATGTTGGTGTATGGCCGCCTCACATCTGTGTCTCTACCATATACGCATTGTCCCTTATATTAATTTTCCATCTTGTCTTTTCATTTATTTATGATGCAGATTGGTGACATTTGGCTCTGTATCGACCATTGCTGGCCGAAGGACCCAAACTAAAACTCCATTCTCCGGCTCTAATCTTTTGTGAGTGCCGTCCACTGTTCTAGGAGGCTCGTCCAGCCATTGACTATTTAATTACTGACAAGTCATCTGAGGAATCCCCCGGCCCCCCAGGACAATACATCACCCCTCTCTACTCTTCTATGCTCTGCACCTGTGCCTGAGCTTCTTCTGCAGATGGAGCAGGCCTGAATTGGTCTTTTGCTCCATTTTATGGCAAGCTCTTTATTTCATGTGCATTTACACAAAGCTGCTTTACAGAATGGACTAGATGAGCTCTGCTACATCTGTAAATGTATTTGCCCAGTCTGTGACGCCTATTAATCCTGTGCAGTGTGATACAGCACTGTGCTTGTTCTGAAGGGGGTGCATATATAAAGACTCAGTGTCTGCGACCCCCTCCCCTCCCTGGGCATTACCAGCAGCTGCATAGGGAGAGCGGTTTATAGTGTAGCATGCTCATATAGGTAGAAGATGAATGGGAAGGGGGTATGGCCTGGGGAGGAGGCTCTGTACTGACAGCTTTGCCTTGTACAGAGGGTGGACCCTGAGCTACTGCAACCCACTGGGCTTGTGCTAACTGATTGAGAGAAACAGGAGCAGCCTGCATCACTGCAGAGCCCACTGCAGACAGGGAGGATCAGGGCACCGCAAGGAGCCGCAGCTGGTAGGTGTCTCTTGGCATTTGCTGGGCATAGCAGGGAGAGGGTTCTGTATCCGGCACCTTATAGGGGGTAGGGTCTCCTCATTGCATCGGTCTTGCATCAGGGATGAGGTCTTCTTTGTGCAATGACATTTACAGCCTCCTGTATGACCACCCATCTTGGATTTATCATCTCCCCCTCCTCTAAGAGGCTTTCATGACATCTCAACCCATATAAATACAATGCTTCTCATTGGAAACTTCCCATTTTTGCAATCGGATTACTACAAGACAAGAGAAGGATCCTGGCGGACACCCCACACAAGCCTTTAATGCTGCCTTCTTCCCCGATAGCTCTTGCCTCATCCAAGTGGAGGTGATTGACATCTGGTATTTTAGATCTTTTTTGTTTCGGCATGCAAATATAGGGGTGACCTTATGGGGGTTTGTATGGGATTGTATGAGCCTAGAGCTATATAGAAGGGTGAGTGAGCAGAAGATGGGGGGCGGGGAGCAGTGACAGAGCACTGTGCATCTAATCTGTCTTTCAGATAACCTTTGCAGAATGTGGCCTCCTGAAGTGCACTGACAAAACCCAAACAGCACAGGGGCCATGTCCACCCTGCACGCGTATGGTGTAGGACCTGCTCCTGGAGGAGGGGGCTATGGCTTACATTGCAGGGATGGGAAGGAGGTGTGTGCCCCTCATATTGTAAAGTGCATGCACGTATCCAGACATCCCTCCAATATGGACGCTGCTCTGATGTTTGGAGCATTTCTCATTACATTCATGGAAGGGCCTACAGAACATGAACCTATGCCCGGACCAGAACGAGGGGTCATTTTGGATTCTTTCTCCCTGGTTGATGCGGAGTTTAGTGGTGAGTTTTCCTTAAAGATGAGTGAAGATTTTTTCAGTTATGGTTACAGATGTATCTGTGGACGTGATCAGGTCTGCAGAGCTTACAATCTAATATCGCACAGACTGAAGCGGAGCAGATACTACAAGGAATGCTTTGGGTGATGGGGCCACTGCTTATCTCCCATAGAAAGAGCAGGCCTACATGGCAAAGGGGAGCAGACATTAATGGGGCAGTGGAAGGCGAGAGTTGTCAATTGGATGATCATCCAGCCCACAACTTTCCCATATCTATGGCCAGATGATGGAGTCTTGTTCACCCTCACCCACCACCATCATTGGTCTCCGTTTATTGCTTGCCCCATCTGTTTCTCCTCTTGTCCTGTATTTGGCGCCAACATATTTGGTCTCTGTGGTCATTGGAGATTACAATCAAACACTTCTCATCTGAGATACAGACTGTGTGCCATCAGTATAAGAAATAAATGGAGAGCCCGCAGGTAACCCAGGACCCCGGGACATACGTAAGGCCTGGTAAGAGCGGTTTGCCCAGCTGCGGTGGAGGCACCATGGCGGGTTTATGCCTGTCAGCTAAGGGATCCAAAGCAGACAAATAGGGACGATGGGGGCGCATGTGTGATAGACAGTACTCAGATCTGGCATCATACGCAGAGTACAATGGTTACGTCTAGCATCGCTGAATGGCTGCCATTACTTCTATAATCTGGACAGGTCTGCTTTTGTTTCTGGCAATGGGACTGTAAGAGGTGGGAGTGGGGCAGAGCTAGAGATCCCAAAAATTATTTACTGAATTCTGCAAATTGTCAGAAACGAGGTTATTCACAGATTGTGGAGCGGCAGGAGGTGCAACATAATACAATCTGGAGAAACATGATGTGCCGGCTGCCAACACGTGGGAAGCTCAATGTGACATTTACTTCTATTTTGCTCTTCTACACTTTGTATTTTATAAATAAAGTTTATTGACATGAGCACTTTCAAGCTCAATGGAAAAAGTGGCCAACCAGAATATAGCTTCATTCTACCTGTGCTGGCTCCAAAATGAAAGCTGCACTGTGATTGGTTGTAATGAGTCTGGATAACTGATATGTGTACATGCAGCAGTGGTTATTGTGTTATATATGAATATATACACATGAGTCCTAAGGATTTGTGGCATTACCATTTCCATCTTTGCCCCTGTTGGGCAACACCTTTACTTAGGACATGTGAATTTACATTTTGAAAGTTGTTGTTCAGAATGAGAAAGAGAAGGCAGCCTTCTTCCCCAAAAAGTGCCGCCCGTGTGTGCAGATTGTATCTGGTATTACAGCTTGTCTCCACTGAAGTGATTGGGGCTATACCAGACACAACCTGAGGACAAGTGCAGCGCTGTCTCTTGGGAAACAAAAACAGCCATGCTTTTTCTCATCTTGGACAACCCCTTTGAATCCTGATAAAATACATAGGAAATAAATAATGACCACAAAGAAGCTGGAATTTGATTGGCTGCCGAGCTTTACCAAATGAAGTGTTAAGAAACAAGGTGGATTAGTCACGGTTCCTTCCTGTGATATGTGGTCACTGAAGAAAAATGCTTAATTGTCCTCAGCATAGCCTTCGTCTGAGCAGGCAGCCGATAGAAAATGTACTTCCAGTAAAAGATGAAAAATATTCATCGCCATCATGCCCTCTCTTCTCTGTGCTTCTTACTATAGCTGCATAATCTATTGTTCCCCCATTGTTGTTGTATTGTCCGGGTATACACCGAGGAGGGTGTAGGGGTGGGGTGATTATTTATATATATATATATATATATATATATATATATATATATATATATATATATATACAAAAAAATGAAGAGAACACAAATCCCACATTCATTTCACTGAATGAAATATTCCAGTTGTAAATCCTTATTCATTAGATAGTGGAATGTGTTGAGAACAATAAAACCTAAAAATTATCAACGTAAATCACAACTAATATCCCATAGAGGTCTGGATTTGGAATGATGCTCAAAATCAAAAGTGGAAAATGAAGTTACAGGCTGATCCAACTTCAGTGGAAATGCCTCAAGACAGGGAAATGATGCTCAGTAGTGTGTGTGGCGTCCCTGTGCCTGTATGACCTCCCTACAATGCCTGGACATGCTCCTGATGGGGCAAAAATGTTGGTGTTATCATTCATATTCTATGCCGGGGTATGTAAACTTTTGAGCACAACTGTATGTGCACACTTGCAGAGGTTGTCCGGGCAGACTATTAAATATGTTTCAATACTTGTAACTGGCAGATTGTAATATTATAAGTTTGTATTCATGGCCACAGGCTGCGATGAAAGCCGCACAAAGAGCGTAAAATCCCAATTTACTGCGTGACTACAACTGGTCATGGATCGCTGCCTTCTACTTTACCTACCCCCCAAGGCATTAATAGGGGCAAATACCAGAATGGAGGACATGCAGGTAATAATAACTGCCTATTGCGTGTTACACATTTCAGTATTACATTGTACGTTTCTGAAATTCCATTATAGCAAAACCGCAAACGCAGAAAAGTGCTGATACGCCACATGGCTATGATTAAGAACACTTTTGTTCGAAATGCGTAATCCCTTACTCACGATTTTAACAGCATTGTTTTTAAAGGCATTGCAATAAAATTAAGTTTTTAACTTCCTCTGAATAACCTGATTTTGGATGTCTGTTGCTGGAACGCTTTTTGTTTGATTACCACAGCCGCTTTTTCAAAGCACCATCCTGGAGTCCACACCCAAAGCCACAGAAATTGATCTAGTGGTAAGCTGGACAACTTTTTTTTTTTTTCCTATACTGATACGCCACAGTATGTCCTCGAACTGCAGCACTAAAAGTCCCAGAACATGCATAGCCATTCACTTCCATTTAGCGCTACAACTCCCAGGAAGCCCCCGTAGGCGACGCACTGTACTTTCCATCACTGATCAAACACATCTACCCTGTGTCCTTGCAAACTGTCTTTACTAGTTTTTTTTTCTAAAGTTTTATTTTTTGATTGTAAAATTCTAAACATCCCTATACATTGTAAAAGTATTGCCCAAATGCAACCATGAAGTGGTCATAATAGCCGTGGATGTAAAGGTAGTCGGCCTCCCCTGCCTGGAATGGCTGGTAACAGGAAGCAATAAAGTATATTTAAGTGTATAGCTCTATTCAAATGTTACTGTATCCATGTGGTGGCACATTGTAACAATTACACACCATTGTACCTTTACTTGACGTTTGTTTTTACTGTGGAAATGTGACTCCCATCAGAGTTATTTCCCATCCCTTATTCCAGTAAGTAGGGCTGAGATAATGGATGTTAATGGTCCAGACACCAGAGTGACTTCTCATTGATTTTTTCCTTTTTTTGGATCATTTAGGTTTCTTTTTCTTTATGAAAAGCACAGTGACCAACCCAGATTTCTTACAGGGGCATTGGTTGTCTCTTATGGAGGTCAATTGTGTTTAGTTCATCACAATATGGGCACCATCTACTCTTGTAGAGACTTTGTGGTTTGCCGTGTTACGGAGCACTTGTAGAGAGTGACTGTCTCTCGTTGGAGCTGATTGTGTCTTGCAGTACGAGGCAATATCCATTCTATGTGTCGTGTGTAGCTATATTTGTCATATGTGATAACAGCGAGCTGAGGTATTGAAGTCTCTTTACCCTACGATAACAATGTATTATCATGGGTCCTGCCAGAAGATGTACTCGGCTCCACTACATCTATATGGTCGTAAGACAGTAAATTAATAAAGACTAGATTAAAAAAAGTGTAACACTACAAGCCTCAGGATTGCTTCTCCTTACAGCTCTGTATTTCCTGCAGCAGGTGGGTGTCCACATACCGTACAGGGGGTTAGGTTACTATAACGAAGCTTAGTAATTGTTTATGGGCGAGAACAACCCATCAAATGTGTTTCCTCTGTAGTCATGTGACTATTATTCCTGAACAGGGAGCAGGCAGATACATTTCCTACAACATTCCAGAAAGCTCGGAACGTTCCCATTGTGATCCGGTACATGGATGTTCCATTCTGTCCGAGCTCCTCCCGTCCATATTCCCTCAGCGCCATCACTATAACACTGGCCCAATATCATCAATGAAAGGGAAAAGTGAAAATAGTTTTATGACTCCCAAGATTTAATGTCAAGGGAAACGCGAACAAAACCTTTTTTTCTTGAAAGTGTTTACTCATAAATGATATCCAACCCATAACATTTTATTATCACCGAGTCACATCATATCCAGTCAGAAAAATTATCTCATATGCCAAGTAAAGTTCATGACCTTAGACAGTATTATAGCAGTTATATTTTTGTACATAGGAGCATTATAGTAGTTATATTCTTGTATATAGGGAGCTGTATTATAGTAGCTATATTCTTGTGTGTAGGGAGCTGTATTATAGTAGTTATATTCATGTACATAGGGGCAGTATTATATTAGTTATATTCATGTACATAGGGGCAGTATTATAGTAGTTATATTCTTGTATATAGGGAGCAGTATTATAGTAGTTATATTCTTGTACATAGGGGCAGTATTATAGTAGCTATATTCTTGTGTGTAGGGAGCTGTATTATAGTAGTTATATTCATGTACATAGGGGCAGTATTATATTAGTTATATTCATGTACATAGGGACAGTATTATAGTAGTTATATTCTTGTATATAGGGAGCTGTATTATAGTAGCTATATTCTTGTGTGTAGGGAGCTGTATTATAGTAGTTATATTCATGTACATAGGGGCAGTATTATATTAGTTATATTCATGTACATAGGGGCAGTATTATAGTAGTTATATTCTTGTATATAGGGGGCAGTATTATAGTAGCTATATTCTTGTACATAGGGGGCACTATTATAGCAGTTATATTCTTGTACATAGGGGCAGTATTATAGTAGTTATATTCTTGTACATAGGGAGCTGTATTAAAGTAGCTATATTCTTGTACATAGGGGCAGTATTATAGTAGTTATATTCATGTACATAGGGGCAGTATTATAGTAGTTATATTCTTGTATATAGGGAGCTGTATTATAGTAGCTATATTCTTGTGTGTAGGGAGCTGTATTATAGTAGTTATATTCTTGTACATAGGGGCACTATTATAGCAGTTATATTCTTGTACATAGGAGGCAGTATTATAGTAGTTACATTCTTGTACGTAGGGGGTAGAGATGGGTGAACCTGAGCAGTAAAGTTCCATACCGAACACCTACTGTTCGGGCACGGACACTGAACACGGACTTCACCAGGAAGTCCGTGTTTCTGTTCGGGTTCGGCTGACTGAACACCGGGTGTTTGTCGCGCCATCATGTGCATGACAGCGCAGCAAACACGTCTTCTGATCAGCGGTGAAATCGTCCCGGTCTGTCAGAGAGCCGCGGTGCTCAGCTATGATCGGAGGTATAAAGTTTACAGTACCTCCGGTCACTGGTATCATATGATGGGACAACTGCTTCCATCATCCGAAACCTGCTGCCGCTAATAACAGCGAGAGCAGGAGCGGCGTATGGGAGTATTCATGATCCACTCCTACGCTATAAATAAATATATATTTTTTTTTAAATGGCATGGGTTCCCCCTATTTTTAATAACCAGCCAGGCAACCCTCAGCTGTCAGCTTCAGCAAGACTCGTTATCAAGAATAGAGGGGCCCCCACATAATATTTTTTAGTTAATTAAACAAATAATTCTAAAAATTGGCGTCGGTCCCCCCCCCCATTTTTGACAACCAACCTTGCTAAAGCAGACAGCTGGGGGCTGGTATTCTCAGACTGGTAAGGGGCCATGGATATTGCCCCCCCCCCAGCCTAAAAATGGCAGTCCGTAGCTGCACAGAAAAGGCACATCTATTAGATGCGCCAATCCTGGCGCTTTGCCTGGCTCTTCCCACTTGACCCTGTAGCGGTGGCAAGTGGGGTGATAGTTGGGGGGTTTATGTCACCTTTGTATTGTCCGGTGACATCAAGCCTCGAGGTTAGTAATGGAGTAGAGTCTATAAGATGCCCCCATTACTAACCCCATAGTCACATGGTATGAAAACACAGACACCAAGAATAAAGTCCTTTAGTTGAAAAAATTACACAGACTCCTTTAATAATCTCAATCAAACCTTGCCTAATTCCACAGAAGCCCTCGTTCTCCTGTATAAACCAAAAATTATAAACCAACAATATACCATTACATGTCCGTCGTTCTGTCCCACGCCATATGTCATGAATTTTTCAACCTGGATGGTGCCAAGATGCAACCGTCCAGGCAGAGAACCACTGGGGAATGAACTGCTGCGAGCGCAGCCTTAGTGACGTCATCGAGGTTACCTACGGTCACTGAGGCTCCGTTCCCAGCCAGTCTGAACTACAGTGACCTCGAGTTTCTCACGGTGCTAGCGGGGATCTCACCGAGGTCACCGCAGTTCAGGCCCGCTGGGAACGCAGCCTCAGTGACGTCACCGCTAGTCTCTGATGCTGCGCTCGCAGCAGTTCATTCCCCAGTGGTTCTCAGCCTGGACGGTCGCATCTTGGCACCGTCCAGGTTGAAAAATGTTTTTCCCCCAGACATGGATTACGGCGTGGGACAGAACAATGGACAGGTATGGTATATTATTGTTTTATTATTTTTGGTTTATTACAGGAGAACGTGGGCTTCGGTGGAATTAGGTAAGGTCGATATGGGGTCTGTCATTTTTTCAATTAAAAGACTTTATTCTTGGTGTCTGTGTTATACAATGTGACTATGGGGTTAGTAATGGGGCATCTTATTGAGGCCTCTCCATTACTAACCTCGGGGATTGAGGTCACCGGAAAATACAAAGGTGACATCAACCCCCCAACTATCACCCCACTTGCCACCGCTACAGGGCAAGTGGGAAGATCTGGGCAAAGCGCCAGAATTGGCGCAACTAATAGATGTGCCTTTTCTAGGCAGCTGCGGACTGCTATTTTTAGGCTGGGGGGGGGGGGGGGGGGAGGGAGGATGAAATATCCATGGCCCTTATTACCAGCCTGAGAATACCAGCTCCCTGCTGTCTGCTTTAGCAAGGTTGGTTGTCAGAAATGGGGGGGACCCCACGCCATTTTTTTTATTATTATTATTTCTTTAAATAATTAAAAAATACTTCTTGGGGACCCCTCTATTCTTGATAACTAGCCTTGCTGAAGCTGACAGCTGAGGGTTGCAGCCCCCAGCTGTGAGTTTTGCCTGGCCGGTTATCAAAAATAGGGGGAACCCAAACCATTTTTTAAATTATATATTTACAGCACAAGAGCGGCTGCTGAATACTCCCATCTGCTGCTCCTGCTCTTGCTGTTATTAGCGGCAGCGGGTTTCAAATGATGGGAGCAGTTGTCCCATCAGCTGACACCAGTGACTGGAGGTAAACTTTATACCTCCGATCACAGCTTGAGCACTCACGCTATCTTCTGACAGTATGGGAACCACAGCTTTCTGACCAGCAGGGATGACTTCACAACCGATGGGAAGCTGTGTTTGCCACTCTGTCATGCACATTACAGTACAGTAAACACTGGATGTTCGAGCCGTCCAGTCAAGTGAATGGGGTTCGGTACTGTTCTGGTACCCGAGCTTTTTGTAACTGTTCGTCCAAAGCCGCCGGAGCCAAACATCCAGGTGTCCGCCCATCTCTAATAGGGAGCAGTATTATAGTAGTTATATTCTTGTATACAGTGGGCAGTTCCCAGTTTTCCTATTATGGCACACTCCTATCTTGGGTCCCCTGATGAGCCCCGATAACTGGAGGGGGCAAAACACGTAGGGACAAGGGACATAAAAACTGGGAACTACTACAACCCGCTAAGTGATCCATTGTGATTTTTTTTTTTTTTAAATGTTTGTCTAATTGTCTATGATGAGTGACAAGGCACTTAGCTTTCTGTATAGAGCATCTTAACTGCATTGAAGGGGCCTACACCCATGGATTCACCTCTAGCACTTATGCCCTTTACTATATATGACATGAAGCTGTGATTTAGCTATTGTCAGGGATTTCCACTTAGTGAACAAGCAGAGGTGTAATCTAAAATCCTGTGAACCTCTGGATCTTTGGTATCTATACAAGATTGTCATTGACACTAAAGGTACCGTCACACTAAACGATATCGATAGCGATCCGTGACGTTGCAGCGTCCTGGCTAGCGATATCGTTCAGTTTGACACGCAGCAGCGATCAAAAACCTACTGTGATGTCGTTGGTCGCTGCAGAAAGTCCAGAACTTTATTTCGTCGCTGGACTTCCTGCTGACATCGCGTGTGTGACGCCGATTCAGTGATGTCTTCGCTGGTAACCAGGGTAAACATCGGGTTACTAAGCGCAGGGCCGCGCTTAGTAACCCAATGTTTACCCTGGTTACCAGCGTAAAAGTTAAAAAAAAAAACAAACACTACATACTTACATTCCGGTGTCTGTCCCTCGGCGCTCTGCTTCTCTGCCCTGTGTAAGCACAGCGGCCGGAAAGCAGAGCGGTGACGTAAGTATGTAGTGTTTTTTTTTTTTTTTTTTTTTTTTTTTTTTACTTTTATGCTGGTAACCAGGGTAAACATCGGGTTACTAAGCGCGGCCCTGCACTTAGTAACCCGATGTTTACCCTGGTTACCGGCATAGTTGGTCGCTGGAGAGCTGTCTGTGTGACAGCTCTCCAGCGACCAAACAGCGACGCTGCAGCGATCCGGATCGTTGTCGGTATCGCTGCAGCGTCGCTTAGTGTGATGGTACCTTTAGCGACGCTGCAGCGATACCGACAACGATGTCGATCGCTGCAGCGTCGCTGTTTGGTCGCTGGAGAGCTGTCACATAGACAGGTCTCCAGCGACCAACGATCCCGAAGTCCCCGGTAACCAGGGTAAACATCGGGTTACTAAGCGCAGGACCGCGCTTAGTAGCCCGATGTTTACCCTGGTTACCGTTGTAAATGTAAAAAAAAAACCACTACATACTTACATTCCCGGTGTCTGGTCAGGTCCCTCGCCGTCAGCTTCCTGCACTGACTGAGCGCCGGCCGTAAAGTACAGCGGTGACGTCACCAGTCAGTGCTGGAAGCTGAAGGCGAGGGACCTGACCAGACACCGGGAATGTAAGTATGTAGTGTTTTTTTTTTTACATTTACAACGGTAACCAGGGTAAACAATGGGTTACTAAGCGCGGCCCTGCGCTTAGTAACCCGATATTTACCAGTGAAGACATCGCTGAATCGGCGTCACACACGCCGATTCAGCGATGTCAGCGGGAGATCCAGCGACGAAATAAAGTGCTGGACTTTCCCCAGCGACCAACGATCTCCCAGCAGGGGCCTGATCGTTGGTCGCTGTCACACACAACGATTTCGTTAACGACATCGTTGCTATGTCACAAAAAGCAACGATATCGTTAACGATATCGTTATGTGTGACGGTACCTTTAGTCGTACCATAAACAAATAGATGTCGTGTGCATGTTGGTTTGTTATAGCTCTAGAATTGGGGCATGCAGGGACTTTAAGGGACTGCCGTCCTTGAGCGAGGACGCCACATCGAATTTTAGGGTACCAACCTCCGCTGTCAGATAGGATATCAGTTAAAAGGGACCCATTAGGTGTAGGATTGCTACACTATACTGTGCTTAACTCTCGGTCTTCTAATATTTGTACAATATCCCCGTATGTCAAGGGTTTGGGAGGTGCTATGTTATCTTTTAAACAAATTGTGAATTGATTACTCTTAATATAATTAATTAAAAAAAGGGGGGAGGGTAAAATGCAAATGGGCCATACAAAATTGTTTGCACCCTAAACCCTTAACAATATTTGGTTACATAGTCTTTGGAATAAATAACTGCAATCAATCGCTTCCTAAAATCTTCTTACATCTCTCAACTGGAATTTTGGAGCACTCTTCTTACAAACTGCTCCTGGTCTCTCATATGTGAAGGCGCCTTCTCCCAACAGCAATTTTAAGACCTCTCCATAGGTGTTCAATGAGATTTAGATATGGACTCATTGATGCCACTTCAGAGCTTGCCAGTGCTTTGTTTCAATCCATTTCTGGGGGCTTCTTGAATTATGTTTGGGGTCCTTGTCCTGCTGGAAGACCCAATGACCTAGGACGCAAACCCAGCTTTCTGACAACTGACACTGGGCACTACATTGCGACCCAAATCCTTTAGTAATCTTAAGATGATGCCTTGCACAAGTTAAGGCACCCAATGCCAGAGGCAGCAAAACAAACCCAAAACATCGCTACCCTTTTTTACTGTAGGTACTGTGTTCTTTTCTTTGTAGGCGCCATTCTGTTTTCGGTAAACAATAGAATGATGTGCTTTACCAAAAAGCTGTATCTTGGTGTCATCTGTCCACAAGACGCTTTCTCAAAAGGATTTTTGTTTACTCATGTACATTTTGGCAAACTGAAGTCTAGATTCTTTATGACTCTTGTCAGTAGTGGGATCTGTCTGGGTCTCCTGCCATATTGTTTAATTTCATTCATATGTTGGTGGATAGTTCGCACTGACAGTGATGCATCCTGAGCCTGCAGGACAGCTTGACTTTCTGGACCATGATTGGGACCTGCTTATCCACCATCTGGACGCAAACGTTCATCAATTTTTCTCTGCAGTCTATGTCCAGGGAGATTAGCTATAGTGCCATGAGTTGTAAACGTCTTGATTATGTTGCACACCGTGGACAACGGAACATCAAGATCTCTGGAGATGGATTTGTGACTTTCATATTGTTGATGTTTTTCAACAATTTTGGTTCTCAAGTCCTCAGACAGTTCTTTTCTCCTCTTTCTGTTCTCCATGCTTAGTGTGGCACACAATGCAAAGATTGAGTCAACTTCTCTTTTTATCAGGTTTCATGTGTGATTTTCATATTACCCACACCTGTTACTTGCCACAGGTGAGCTTGAACGAGCATCACATGCTTGAAACAAAGTTGTTTACCCACAATCTTGGAAATGTGCCAACAATTTTGTCTTGCCCATTTTGGGGGGTTTGGGTGAAATGCTTAATTTGACTTGTTTTCCTCTTTTTTGTGTTGTTCCAATACACACAAAAGGAAATAAACATATATAACAAAGCATGTGTAATTGCAATAATTTTTCTGGGAGAAATGTAGTACTTCATTTTTTGGAACAATTTCATGGGTGTTAACACTTTAAGCCATGAGTGTACATAGGAGCTGTTTAATGGTAGTTATATTCTTGTACATAGGTGTCAGCATTCGGCCAGTGTCACACGAGTGTCATGCGAGAGAATTGGGGCCGATTATGCGAATTACACTCGGATCAAACACTGTCAAGAGTTTGAGCCAAGTGTCAACTTAGTGTGATCCGATTCTCTAGCATGATAGAGAATCACAGCAGGAAGATGGATACATTAATTTCTCCATCTTCACCATTGCCTGGGACCGCAGTAATCGGACTGCAGTCTCATGACCTGTTTCATAAGCACCCATAGACTTGAATGGCGGAGTTCCATCCGAATACTGGATGCATTGCAGCTTGCTGCGATTGTTCTCTAATGCTGAATCAGTAGGAGAAAAAAAAAAATCACAGATCCGAGCTGCCCGATAGAATAACACTGGTCTGAGTGCTGTGCAATAAAACATTGTGCAATAAAACATTGCATAGCACTCAAGCCGTGTGTTCGTCTGACTGAGCCCTTATAGTAGTTTTTATACATAGGGGCAATGATGGGCGGATTTTACATCACTGCCCTGGCCATCACTGTATTTTTTTCCTGAATGATAACAATTGTATACTTACGGTATATATTCAATTATCACAAAAAAGTGTTTATTTTAAACGTTTTTTTTTTTATTAATGTAAGTTACTAACGCCCCCTCTTTCTTTATTTTGTACACAGGTAAAAGCAGATAGTCCAACACGTCAGAACTCTGCAGAACCAGTGGTAATCATTGATCTACATAGTTGACTTTAGGAGATGAGGGAGTTGGGTCCATGTTCCAAGACACCTCCTCCCCTTCTTAAGGAGGCCTCATTAAAAAAGCAATCTGTTTGGATGGATGTCTGACCTCTGCCAGCCTTGTACAGTGATCATCGGTCTGCTGGAATGCAACTGGCCTGTTAGTGGGAGCGAGTGAGAAGTCAGGACATAGGAATTTGTGAAAAAAAAAAAAAACCTTGTACAACCTTGCTCCAGCCTCCCCGCACCCACCACAACAAGGAAAAAGGTGGAACACCTGTTCTCAAGGTACACGATGCCCTTGATGTGGAGATATTGTAAACCTCAGCCTGTCTGTACTGTGTTCCTGTAAAATTTCGGCATACGCTGCAGCTGTCTTGCTGAAAATTATCATATTTTCCCAGAGATCTGTGGCAGACAAAGCTCTTGGATATTATTCGCTGCTTTATGTAAAGGTTACCTCTGGATTAGGTTACCTTGTAGGAGATGACGGACGTCTCCACCCGAATCCAGCTACACAACTCCAAAATTAAGGCTTTGCCAAATTAACTAATTTTTCTTTTCAGTGAGAGTGTTGGAAACCTACTCAAGCCACATGCAGGGGGCTCTAGGAGAAAACAAAGTTGCGGACAGTAATGTGAAAAAAATTCTTATGTCTTGTCTGAAAGGGCAGCAGGTCATAATCAAGATGGAGGCCATGAAGATTATACAGGCTGAGAAGTTCTCGGAATGCCAGAACTCTCAGCCGCGGTATGGTCCTCCATCGAGGAGGGAACCTCCTTTAGTTGCCAAACGTGCCTGGCCCTCAGACTCAGAGATTATTGTCAACCAGGCCTGCGGGGAGATGCCCACTCTAGATAACACTCCAAGCACCTTGGGTCTTCCAAGGACGCCTCCACCACCACGGCGGGAGAAAATCTACCCAGGTCAACGGAAAGCTAGCAGCGAAATATGTTACCATCGTAAAACCCCTTCCGATGAAGTGATTGTAAATCAGTATGTGCTGCATCCCTCGACCCCATGTGAACCATTGGAATGTCCAACCTGTGGCCACATGTACAATTTTACAAACAAGAGGCCTAGGATCTTATCGTGTCTCCATTCAGTGTGCGAGGAGTGCCTGCAGATTCTCTACGAATCGTGTCCCAAGTACAAATTCATTTCATGCCCAACCTGCAAAAGGGAAACTGTGCTGTTTACAGACTATGGCCTGGCAGCCCTTGCTGTGAATACCAGCATTCTCAACAGGCTGCCAACCGAGGCGCTGTCAGCCAACCCTGTACAATGGAGCAGTGAAGCAGACCGTAGTTGCTACCAGACCTTTCGCCAGTACTGTGGTGCAGCTTGTAGCTGTCAAATCCGCAATCCACTGTCTTCCTGTACCATCATGTAGCTTTGCACTGGGATTGCCCTGGAGAACTGGTATTACGGTTGCAGTATTACCTCAGATGGTGGGAGATGTAAGATCTGGGGCAGCAAATTTCAGATTCAGCCATTTCTATATCCAGACAATGTTCGATATCAGCGACATAGACTGTGATCGATGGCGCCACTTAGACCGACCGGCCATCGCTTACATCTTCCTTCTATCCGTCTTGGTGACTTCTTGCATCCCCTTGTAGTATTGTCTACTCGAGCACCTTCTTGTCTATCCTGAACTTGATCTCTCTCTTTGTGTCTCTCTTTTTCTTACCAACCTTTTCTAAGTGGTAATGTAAATATGCATGACGAACGGGTACAGGAACGGACACATTGGTGGACTCTGCTCTGTTACAACCAGCCGTGTCGCATAATTGAAGCACCAAGCACAACTCAACCTCTGACCATAATGGTGGATGGCAAAGCCACAGGTTGTTGGCTAAAGCTGCTGGTCGATCTGGATCTACCCTTCCCCTATCTTCAGTGGGGGGTGGGCATCATCCGACGCCTCCCTTTTGTCTAAATTGTTTTGCCAAAGCTATTATTTCAGTTGCTGAAACAGAAATTATATATTTTAAATTATTGTATGTGTTATTGAAAAATGTAAAAGAAAAAAAAAATACTGTGACTGCGTTAACCACTTTGCAGGTCCCTCTTGCATCAGTATAACCTCTCCTGTGTTGGCGAGGTCTCCTTTATATTGCGGTGCGATATGATGAAAACCTTGTTGGCGGAGGGGGTGGTAATTATTTTAACACTTTTGTCCTGATGAGAGAATCATAGTGGGAGACGTCTACTTCTCGTTTATGTTGAAGGCTGTGTATTGATCTTTTTACAAAGAACCCTGCTACTCAATAGCTTGCTGACGGGGGACGGTTGTTGCTAGAGCTAAGCTTCCTCTTCAGCTGAAATAACCATCAACTACATAAATGGCTACAACACACTCGGCTCTGCTGTCTTCTCTTATTTACTTTTGATTTGATCATTGTGGGGTTTTTTGTCTGCACCTTAATTAAAGGGAAAGTGCACTCTTATACCTCTGACATGGTGTTGAGCTGAGACCCATATCTCCAGTTGTAGTCTATAGCAGGTTTCCCTGTCTCTGCCCAGAATTCAAAGACGGCTTTTTTTTTTTTTTTTTTTAAATCAGGTTTGTTTTTATTGAATATGATTTCCAACTTTTTAAAGATACAAGTGCAGCGCTCCAGAGACCTGGTCGTTGCAGTAACATCGCTCTGCCACTAAGGGGAGTGATGGTACGTCTGATGGCACTAAAGGAGTTCATCTGACCAGGTATCACAAGCATACACTACACTTCACACTCCGGCCACTAAGGGGAGCAAAAGGTTTCATTTATTAGGCCACTCCTCACACTGGTAAAACTAGGGGTTGGATAGGAAGTTGGAACAGAAGCTGACTGGGTTTTGCCCAGGCAACATCCCGTGGTAGGGGGTGTTGCGGGGGAGACTTTAGGGGAGTCCCTGTCAGGCGTGGGAACCTGGCAGAGACTTAGCGACAAGGACAGAATGAAACGGAACCGCGCCTGCACTACCTTGCGGCGGTATCCTTAGAAAGGACACAAAGCGAAGGATATTGTGGACAGTGAGAAACGAGATCAAGCACAAAGGAGAGCCAGGAGGAGTCGTGCCCCAAGAACGGCAACATCCTACTGAGGCGCGTAGCCGGTGCCCGGAACACCGAGGAAGTAACTGACTTTATGCCTTAATTCAAATACCGCAGGACAGTTAATTATAGGTTGGCTGTCTACCTTACATCACCTAAGCAGACATAGGGGGAAACCGTGGAGAGGGGCGTCTCTAGGGTCCCAGAATAGCTCCGAGCCTACCCGTCAAACGAGTGCGTCCTAGCCATAACAAACTTGGGGGACGGAGAATAGAAAGAACGAGAACAGAAGTTGTGAGGACTATCCCGAATGCTCAGCAGGGAAGCACTACAACACACAGGCGCTAGTGGTAGGCAACGATTTCCACCTGCAAAGGGAACTCTGGATGTGCCTTCGGACCGGCCGGTCTCAGACAGCCCTGTTAACTGTGCTCTGGATTGCGGATCCTGAAGTCACCAGTAAAGAGGTAAAGAGACTGCAACCCTGTGTCCTCGTTATTGACTGCACCTCATACCATCGCCATCTACACCACTGGGAAGCCCTGGGGACATACTTCACCTGTGGGAAGGTATACCATCTAGCTGCCATCACATCACCCCAGTGGACCCTGAGCAGCGTCGGTCACCCTGACCGAATACCACAGGTGGCGTCACAAAACCTTGACAGACTTGTATCACCTTTTATTGGACGCCCCTTAGCAGGGTCATAGACCGGGTCCAGCCACCGTGACAACCCAAGAACTGAGCCAGAGGGGACCGGTACCGAGCAACCCGCGGCCCTGCGTCTGGGGGCGCTCCACGAACATTTAAACACAGGAAGTAAAATAAATTAGGCTTACATAAAATAATCACATGTTGAATGTATCAAAAAACCTTCCAGTGTTTCAACGAACCATCCTTATTACTCTTCGTATCGGAGACCAGAGCCAAAGCAGCAAGATACTTCAAAATATACAGTGGGGCAAAAAAGTATTTAGTCAGTCAGCAATAGTGCAAGTTCCACCACTTAAAAAGATGAGAGACGTCTGTAATTTACATCATAGGTAGACCTCAACTATGGGAGACAAACTGAGAAAAAAAATCCAGAAAATCACATTGTCTGTTTTTTTAACATTTTATTTGCATATTATGGTGGAAAATAAGTATTTGGTCAGAAACAAAATTTCATCTCAATACTTTGTAATATATCCTTTGTTGGCAATGACAGAGGTCAAACGTTTTCTGTAAGTCTTCACAAAGTTGCCACACACTGTTGTTGGTATGTTGGCCCATTCCTCCATGTAGATCTCCTCTAGAGCAGTGATGTTTTTGGCTTTTCGCTTGGCAACACGGACTTTCAACTCCCTCCAAAGGTTTTCTATAGGGTTGAGATCTGGAGACTGGCTAGGCCACTCCAGGACCTTGAAATGCTTCTTACGAAGCCACTCCTTCGTTGCCCTGGCGGTGTGCTTTGGATCATTGTCATATTGAAAGACCCAGCCACGTTTCATCTTCAATGCCCTTGCTGATGGAAGGAGGTTTGCACTCAAAATCTCACGATACATGGCCCCATTCATTCTTTCATGTACCCGGATCAGTCGTCCTGGCCCCTTTGCAGAGAAACAGCCCCAAAGCATGATGTTTCCACCACCATGCTTTACAGTAGGTATGGTGTTTGATGGATGCAACTCAGTATTCTTTTTCCTCCAAACACGACAAGTTGTGTTTCTACCAAACAGTTCCAGTTTGGTTTCATCAGACCATAGGAAATTCTCCCAAAACTCCTCTGGATCATCCAAATGCTCTCTAGCAAACCTCAGACGGGCCCGGACATGTACTGGCTTAAGCAGTGGGACACGTCTGGCACTGCAGGATCTGAGTCCATGGTGGCGTAGTGTGTTACTTATGGTAGGCCTTGATACATTGGTCCCAGCTCTCTGCAGTTCATTCACTAGGTCCCCCCTCGTGGTTCTGGGATTTTTGCTCACCGTTCTTGTGATCATTCTGACCCCACGGGGTGGGATTTTGCGTGGAGCCCCAGATCGAGGGAGATTATCAGTGGTCTTGTATGTCTTCCATTTTCTAATTATTGCTCCCACTGTTGATTTCTTCACTCCAAGCTGGTTGGCTATTGCAGATTCAGTCTTCCCAGCCTGGTGCAGGGCTACAATTTTGTTTCTGGTGTCCTTTGACAGCTCTTTGGTCTTCACCATAGTGGAGTTTGGAGTCACACTGTTTGAGGGTGTGCACAGGTGTCTTTTTTTACCGATAACAAATTTAAACAGGTGCCATTACTACAGGTAATGAGTGGAGGAAAGAGGAGACTCTTAAAGAAGAAGTTACAGGTCTGTGAGAGCCAGAAATCTTGATTGTTTGTTTCTGACCAAATACTTATTTTCCACCATAATATGCAAAAAAATGATAAAAAAACAGACAATGTGATTTTCTGGATTTTTTTTTCTCAGTTTGTCTCCCATAGTTGAGGTCTACCTATGATGTAAATTACAGACGCCTCTCATCTTTTTAAGTGGTGGAACTTGCACTATTGCTGACTGGCTAAATACTTTTTTGCCCCACTGTAGTTAAACACTGTTACCAATAAACCATTCTCTTTTACTTTCACATCTGATGGGGTCATCAAGTAAGTAGTATAATTTGATCCATCATTTTATCACGAAGTAGGATTGGGGACGGTGGTGGGCCCAGGGTGTCCCTCCACATGCCTCATATCTTAGAAACTTAATGTAGAGCATTCCTTTTCAGGTAAACGCCTTTCTAGCCGTAAAACATTATTCATTTTAGTTTTGAATTCTCGGACGGTCGGGAGAGTAGCATCTAACCAGTGCTAGGCCAGGAGCTTTCTGGCCTGATACATAATTCATAGGATCCCCACACTATTGGGGAGGTCAGATCAGTTCCTACTTCCAAAGGGACCAGAATGCAAAGTTTGGGATCTGCTTATAACAAAATGTTGTATACTTTTATAATTAAGATAAAAATTCCTTTCCAATGCTCCAATATACTCGCACAATCCCATACCATAAGAATAAGGCGCACATCTTCCTGACCACATCTAGGACATAAGGCAACAGTTCTGACCCCATCCTGTAGAGCAGGCTAGGAGTTCTGTTACACTCCAAGAAGGAGATAGATTTTGGATAACTTATGACCCTCAGCGACATCTTGGGGTCTGTTCCAAGATTTCCCCCCCATTGAGTATCAAAGAACGCAAATCGCTCTCCAATTTGTCCTTAACTTGTAAAGGAAATTTATTCAGGTGTTTGGGCAAAAATTTCCTGTATAACATGAAGATGAGAACTAGTAATTATGTTCAATGCTGATTATAGACAAGTTTACCTGCTTCCGAGACACGTGCCTCCACGCAGAACTCATTGCGTCTACTGTATCGTGTACCATACTGTATACATTAATCACACCATACTGTGCATGATTACTTCCGCCATTCAGTGCACAAACAACACCTTTCAACACTATCTGTATCCAATGCATCTGCCTTTTTTAGTGCGTTTTGGCACCAATGATGAGGGATGCAAACTCTGGCTGCTAAGATCATGTAGGACAGGGGTGTCAAACTGCATTCCTCAAGGGCTGCAAACAGGTCATGTTTTCAGGATTTTCTTGTACTGCACAGGTGATAATTTAATCACCTACACACATCATGATTACAGCAACTTGTGCAATGCTAAGGAAATCTTGAAAACACGCATGGTTTGCGGCCCTCGAGGAATGCAGTTTGACACCCCTGATGTAGGATGTCATGCCCTTGTGGTCTACCCAGATTTTAGGGATCAGTGGAAGTTTTGACTCACATGACTCCTCCAATACCTTCATCTAACATGTCTAATACGTAAAATTAATATCACAGCACTGAAAAACATGGCTGCTTTCTTCCGAACACAGTGTCACCTCTGTCCACAGTTTGTTTATGGTATTTCCGCTCAACCCCATTGTTATGCACCTGTCTTGGATCCGTGCCTTATTTTCCTCACCCAGGTCCACTAGACTTTGTTATGCTCCATGTTGGGCTTTGCAGATGGCCCAGCATGATCCCATGAGAGCATACGCCCAGACTTATATAAGATTCACCAAGACACATCCTTGGATCTTGGTATTAAGAATGACTTCAGTGTTGCTATACTCTGGTTGTGCTATACACCATCATCTGCTCTACTGCCTGTCTGTGGTTTCCACCAACCTGCTTGGTCTACTGCTGCCTTCCACCTGCCTGTGGTTTCCTTCCCTTCGCCTACCTGCCTGCGTCTTCCTGCCCTTCGCCTACCTCCTGGCAATCTCCTGGACATTTCAGCTGTCCGTGTCCCGGGTGCCCCACCTATCTGCTTCACCGTGGCCCGTGTGCTCACTCGGACCTTGGGCTTGGAGGATTCACCTCACCCGGTGAGCGTATCACCTGTTCACTTCAATATAGCCAAGCTGCCATACCAAACAACCTTTAGACGGATGTAGCGCAGTTTCTGGAAGGAAGCAGTCATGTTTTCTTAATCTTGTACAATGTTGAAGCCACATAGTGGTGGATGGAGGTCCGTTTGTTATGCCTGCATTGTCAGAGATGGTCCATATAATAAAGGGTTGGTTCGTGTACCATAAAGCACATCTGGTGGGAAGGAATGAGATCTCCCATTGTGTTGAACGAGAATATCTAGCATGGGTTCTGGATAGTTTATTATTTAGAGGGATTGTCTATTTTTCTTGTTGCAAAATAAAAACAATTTCTGTTCCCTATTTGATACCAAACACCGCACATTTTTTATGTCGTGTGAGGAGTTTCACATGAAACTCAAAAACATAAAAAAAGGAAAATACAGCTTAAGAAAAAGATGAACAAACATCCCTTCGAAGCAGTCATAAACATGTCTGAGGTGAAGGAGCGAGTTTACTAAACACAGTTACCCAGCCTTTGTGTCGGATGTCACTATGCGGGTCGTTATCAGCAGCAACAGAAAACACTTGTTTTGAAAGAAATAGAAAAAAAAAACTAACGTCACATTTGTAAGCAGACTCTGCTCAGTCAGCAGCCGCTTCAGGCTGCGGAGAAATGTACAACAGCGGTCAACAGAATGTATGCATCTGCTCAGCAGAGAAGTGATGGACTGCGAGTGTAGTCCTCTCCAGGAAGACCCTGATGTCCTACAACCCCCATCATCTTCAGACCATGATCAGGACAGCTCATAACAATAGGCGGTGAACTCGCCATTAGTCAGAGGGAATGTTGGGGATCACTCTGTGCTGCTGACTAATAATTAGGAATTTAATGTAACCCATAAGAATTACTACCAGATGGAGCAATTTGTGGCAGTGAGCGGTGAACGCAGCATGTGAAGTGTTTAATACAAAGGTCTCATAAGTTCTCATTGTAGAACCAGACTAAGGTTGCAACCATTGTGGTCTGTAAGCAGACGGGGGCGACAGTGACGTGACTTCCTGTCTCGGGGTTCGTATGTCAGCCTTGTGTGAAACAATATAGTCAGGAAGCTGTATGTGAATAGGTGGCAGGTGTGAAGACTTAAATTATGCAACTACAGCCCAGAGATGGACTGAAGAATGGGGCTTCGGGCAAAAATAAAGCAATTATATATAGGTTTTTTTTGTTGGTTTTTTAAAGCTGCATGTGTAAAACACACATACATGTGCCCTACAGCAGAACACCACAAAATAATACTGCCATATAGTGCTCACCTTTCTCCATTACCTACAAGCTGACATCTTTAAAAAACCGACACAACACCCATATTTCTGTTAGGCCGGTTTCACACGTCAGTGGCTCCGGTACGTGAGGTGACAGTTTCCTCACGTACCGGAGCCACTGACACACGTAGACACATTAAAATCAATTATAGAACAAGGAGAAAAATAAGGAGCATATAGTAAAGATATCAATAAAAAATCTTTATTACTACAAAAAGGTAAAAACAGTTATTGGACATCAGTAATTGTACACGATAACCCACAACATAGCACATGAAAGGGGGAAGAAAACCCCCCCACAACTAACAACCCCAACCCACAGTACTAATTACTGTCAATATGAAAAATGTCACACAATATGTATGCTGAGAGTGGAGGGAAAAACAACCAAAACAGGGCCCAGAAAATAAATGAAAAATCTATAATGTCAGCTGGAGTAACCCCTGTGACCAAAGTGTCACCCTACCCAGAGCGTATGCAGGACCTAGTCAGCAATATGGGGCGGATCGAAAGTAACAGCCGTAGTGGCCCCTATATACCCCAATAGAATATGCAGCATATCAGGAACCCAACAGGATGGGGGAACAATGGAGAAATGAAAAAGTCACAGCAGGACCAATGTCCAGCACAGAGGCATAAGCCAGCATGTGATGTCAGCTGGGATAACCCCAGCGACCATAGTGGGGCCCAGGAATGATTGCTTACCCGTATAAGTGGAGGGGAGGAAGATGAGGGGGGATCCCACTGGTGGAAACGCCCCGACGCGCGTTTCGCGGCGTACACACGCCGCTTCCTTGAGGAAGTGGAGGGGAGGAACGAGCAGACGCTGGAACGAGGGACAGGTGAATATTTAATACTAACCTGCTGCTCCTGGAGCGGTCCCTGGCAGCTTCTCCCGGACAGATGGTCTCCGATGCCGGCAGCTTCTTCCTGTATTGAGCGGTCACTGGTACCGCTCATTACAGTAATGAATATGCGGCTCCACCCTTATGGGAGTGGAGTCCATATTCATAACTTTAACCCCTTTACCCCCAAGGGTGGTTTGCACGTTAATGACCAGGCCAATTTTTACAATTCTGACCACTGTCCCTTTATGAGGTTATAACTCTGGAACGCTTCAACGGATCCCGGTGATTCTGACATTGTTTTCTCGAGATATATTGTACTTCATGATAGTGGTAAAATTTCTTTGATATTACCTGCGTTTATTTGGGGGGAAAAAATCGGAAATTTGGCGAAAATTTCGCAATTTTCCAACTTTGAATTTTTATGCAATTAAATCACAGAGATATGTCACACAAAATACTTAATAAGTAACATAAGTGGAGGGGAGGAAGATGAGGGGGGATCCCACTGGTGGAAACGCCCCGACGCGCGTTTCACGGCGTACACACGCCGCTTCCTTGAGGAAGCGGCGTGTGTACGCCGCGAAACGCGCGTCGGGGCGTTTCCACCGGTGGGATCCCCCCTCATCTTCCTCCCCTCCACTTATACGGGTAAGCAATCATTCCTGGGCCCCACTATGGTCGCTGGGGTTATCCCAGCTGACATCACATGCTGGCTTATGCCTCTGTGCTGGACATTGGTCCCGCTGTGACTTTTCCATTTCTCCATTGTTCCCCCATCCTGTTGGGTTCCTGATATGCTGCATATTCTATTGGGGTATATAGGGGCCACTACGGCTGTTACTTTCGATCCGCCCCATATTGCTGACTAGGTCCTGCATACGCTCTGGGTAGGGTGACACTTTGGTCACAGGGGTTACTCCAGCTGACATTATAGATTTTTCATTTATTTTCTGGGCCCTGTTTTGGTTGTTTTTCCCTCCACTCTCAGTATACATATTGTGTGATGTTTTTCATATTGACAGTAATTAGTACTGTGGGTTGGGGTTGTTAGGCCGGCTTCACACTCAGCGTATGAAAATACGGTCCGTATATTACGGCCGTAATACGCTGAAAAGTCCCGAAAATAGTGGTCCGTAGCTCCTCCGTAGGCAGGGTGTGTCAGCGTTTTTTGCGCATGGCATCCGTACTGCGTGGTTTTCTCGCAGGCTTGCAAAACCAACATACCGCTATAGAAGTGATCCATGTGTCCCAAAAAGAAAAAAAAAATATATATATATATACTGTATATATATATATATATATATATATATATATATATATGTCAGTAGACACATATATGTATATATATATTAATATTTTTTCCAGCGCTATACAGCTTGAAAGCCGGTAATTCAATTACCGGCTTTTTCTTTCTCCTTCCTAAAACCCGACATGGTTTACCATACAGTAAACCATGTCTTCTCCATTTTTTTTGCAGATTCCACACTACTAATGTCAGTAGTGTGTATCTGCAAAATTTGGCCGTTCTAGCTCTTAAAATAAAGGGTTAAATGGCGGAAAAAATTGGCGTGGGCTCCCGCGCAATTTTCTCCGCCAGAGTAGTAAAGCCAGTGATTGAGGGCAGATATTAATAGCCTGGAGAGGGTCCACGGTTATTGCCCCCCCCCCCCCCCCCTGGCTAAAAATATCTGCCCCCAGCCACCCCAGAAAAGGCACATCTATAAGATGCGCCTATTCTGGCACTTGGCCACTCTCTTCCCATTCCCGTGTAGCGGTGGGATATGGGGTAATGAAGGGTTAATGCCACCTTGCTATTGTAAGGTGACATTAAGCCTAATTAATAATGGAGAGGCGTCAATTATGACACCTATCCATTATTAATCCAATTGTAGTAAAGGGTTAAATAAAACAAACACATTATTTAAAATTATTTTAATGAAATAAAAACAATGGTTGTTGGAGTATTTTATTGTACGCCCAATCCAATCACTGAAGACCCTCGTTCTGTAAGTAAAAAAACATAATAAACCAACAATATACTTACCCTCCGCAGATCTGTAACGTCCAACGATGTAAATCCTTCTGAAGGGGTTAAAACATTTTGCAGCAAGGAGTTCCGCTAATGCAGGCTGCTCCTTGCTGCAAAACCCCGGGGAATGAGGCTAAATATAGATCGATGATCTATATTTAGCTTCATTTGCGGTGAGGCGCCCTCTGCTGGATGTTCATAGATCGTGGGAACTTTCCTAGAAAGTATGTAAACCATGTCTCAAATCATGTCGGGTTTAGGAAGGAGAAAGAAAAAGCCGGTAATTGAATTACCGGCTTTCAAGCTGTATAGCGCTGGAATAAATATTAATATATATACATATATGTGTCTCACTGACATATATATATATATATATACCTATTCTATGTGTACACATTTATTCTACCTATTGGACTGTAAGCGGTCAGTGTGATTTTACACCGCACTGAATTACCGGCTTTTCTCTCTAACAGCGCTGCGTATTTCTCGCAAGTCACACTGCTTGTCCGTGTGTAATCCGTATTTTTCACGCTTCCATAGACTTTCATTGGCGTATTTCTTGCGCAGTACGGTGACAAACGCAGCATGCTGCGA
Source organism: Ranitomeya imitator (assembly GCF_032444005.1). Lineage (NCBI taxonomy): Eukaryota > Metazoa > Chordata > Amphibia > Anura > Dendrobatidae > Ranitomeya > Ranitomeya imitator. The sequence continues at coordinate 164,130,248 of NC_091283.1, read as the reverse complement.
TTTTGTACGGCCGTAGAAAGCCGTATAATACTGATCAGTAAAATACGGCAGATAAGAGCAGGGGCATAGAGAATAATTGTGCCATATTTTTTGCGAGTTTTATGGACGTAGTTTCTGCGCTCTTACGTCCGTAAAACTCGCAAGTGTGAAGCCGGCCTTAGTTGTGGGGGGGTTTTCTTCCCCCTTTCATGTGCTATGTTGTGGGTTATCGTGTACAATTACTGATGTCCAATGACTGTTTTTACCTTTTTGTAGTAATAAAGATTTTTTATTGATATCTTTACTATATGCTCCTTATTTTTCTCCTTGTTCTATAATTAGTTTTCGGAGCGGATATATAATCTGGGTGGTTACTATAGAGACTACTTCTCCTCTTTCCCAGATTTTGTTAATATGCATTCGGAATTTTGGTTTACATTAAAATCAATGCATCTGTGCAGATGTCATTGATTTTTTGCGGACCGTGTCTCCGTGTGCCAAAAAGTCAATGGGTCCGTGTGAAACACGTACCGCACAGGGACGTTGTCTGTGTGCAGTCCGTGTGCCGTGCAGGAGACAGCGCTCCAGTAAGCGCTGTCCCCCCCCCACGTGCTGAAGCCGCGATTCATATCTTCTGTGCAGCAGCGTTTGCTGTACAGAAGATATGAATAATCCATTTTTTTTTGTGTGGTTTTTCTTGTTTAAAATAAAGGTCCATGTCCCCCCCCTCCCCCGCTGTTCTGAAAATACTCACCCAGCTCCCTCGTTGGCTATCGCTGCTTCCTCTCCTGGCCGCACCTTCTACTGTATGCGTTCACATGGGGCCGCTCATTTACAGTCATGAATATGCGGCTCCACCCCTATGGGAGCTGGAGCCGCATATTCATGACTGTAATCGGCGGCCCCACGTGGCCGCATACAGTAGAAGGTGCGGCCAGGAGAGGCAGCAGCGCCAGCCAGCGAGGGAGCTGGGTGAGTATTTTCAGAACAGCGGGGGGGACGGGGACAAGGACCTTTATTTTAAACAAGAAAAACCACAAAAAAATGGATTATTCATATCTTCTGTACAGCAAACGCTGCTGCACAGAAGATATGAATCGCGGTTTCAGCACGATGCAGGGGACAGCGCTAAACTTTAGCGCTGTCTACTGCACGCTCCGTGTGGTACCCAGTGGGCACATGGGCGGCACACGTGTGCCACACTGATGTGCCACATACGCAGGGGCACACGGACAATTCCGGTACCGATTTTTCCGGTACCGGAATTATCTGGACGTGTGGGACTGGCCATAGGCCACACATCTTTACTTCCACCCCCTCTACAGCCCTAAAGAAATAGAAGGATGCTTTTTTTTTTTTTTTTTTTTTTTTTAAACACTCCTTAAAATGGGGTCAATCACTGAAAAATATTGAAAGAATAGAAATAGGCCCCCCATGCTATTGCATCGGGAGAGCAGTTAAATTAACATCTGTCCCGCGCATGCGTAGTAACGAGGCTGTTACTGCGCCTGTGGGAATAGCGGAGACGTGTATGTCACTTGTGCAGGCGCAAGTGACACTGCCGCGGTGCCTTGTGGGATTCGGGGAGAGCGGCCGGAAGTCCAAACTGGAGATTATATATGTAGATACGCATGAGCTGAAGATGTTCCCATGTCGTGATTTGGTGCAGTGATCTAAACCCTGTATCAGGTGAATTTCCTGTGTCAAAATGCTGAAGGTTCCCTATTAAACAGAAGTCTGGTATTGGTCCTCAGCAGTCTAACAACTGTGAAAAACTGGCAGGAAATTTACTTCCAAAGCAGTAGGTGTGCGGAATACAAGCCTCAAATGTTTGTTATTTCCTGCTTCCTCGCTGCAGGTATCATATGTTAGCCATATATATTTATCCCACATCTACAGCCGTTCATGTGTAACACCCCAAAGACAGGCAACTAGTGCAGAGAACAAATGGCAAATAATACATTTATTTATCAGATTTGTTTGCTTAACCCCTTAATGACAGCCAATACGTCTTTTAACTGACCTGAGATACAAGAGAATAGCCTCCCCATACAGGTGACAGTCCAGCAGCTGTCGGCTGTCCACTATAGCTGACAACTTGCTGCATCAGCCACAATCAGTGTTGGCACCGTCCAAATCTATTTAACCCCTTAGATGCTGCTGTCAATAGTGACTACATCATTATAAATGGTTAACCGAGTGTGGCTTCTCCCTCTTTATCCCAAATGGTGCCCTCAGATCATGATTGTGTGGTCCTGGTGTTTGCCATGGCAATTCATGGCCAAATAACGGCTTTAGAGTCTGACGGCTGTTGTAACCTGTTCAGAAGTTACCGACATTTAGGTGGTAAAAATACATATTTTAACCCCTTTACCCCCAAGGGTGGTTTGCACGTTAATGACCGGGCCAATTTTTACAATTCTGACCACTGTCCCTTTATGAGGTTATAACTCTGGAACGCTTCAATGGATCCTGGTGATTCTGACATTGTTTTCTCATGACATATTGTACTTCATGACAATGGTAAAAATTATTTGATAGTACCTGCGTTTATTTGTGAAAAAAACGGAAATTTGGCGAAAATTATGAAAATTTCGCAATTTTCCAACTTTGAATTTTTATGCAATTAAATCACAGAGATATGTCACACAAAATACTTAATAAGTAACATTTCCCACATGTCTACTTTACATCAGCACAATTTTGGAACCAAAATTTTTTTTTGTTAGGGAGTTATAAGGGTTAAAAGTTGACCAGCAATTTCTCATTTCTACAACACCATTTTATTTTAGGGACCACATCTCATTTGAAGTCATTTTGAGGGGTCTATATGATAGAAAATACCCAAGTGTGACACCATTCTAAAAACTACACCCCTCAAGGTGCTCAAAACCATATTCAAGAAGTTTATTAACCCTTCTGGTGCTTCACAGGAATTTTTTTAAATAAAAATGAACATTTAACTTTTTTTCACAAAAAATTTAATTCAGCTCCAATTTGTTTTATTTTACCAAGGGTAACAGGAGAAAATGGACCCCAAACATTGTTGTACAATTTGTCCTGAGTATGCCAATACCCCACATGTGGGGGTAAACCACTGTTTGGGCGCATGGCAGAGCTCGGAAGCGAAGGAGTGCCATTTGACTTTTCAATGCAAAATTGACTGGAATTGAGATGGGACGCCATGTTTCGTTTGGAGAGCCCCTGATGTGGCTAAACATTAAAACCCCCCACAAGTGACACCATTTTGGAAAGTAGACCCCCTAAGGAGCTTATCTAGAGGTGTGGTGAGCACTTTGACCCAACAAGTGCTTCACAGAAGTTTATAATGTAGAACCGTAAAAATAAAAAATCATATTTTTTCACAAAAATTATCTTTTTGCCCCCAATTTTTTATTTTCCCAAGGGTAAGAGAAGAAATTGGACCCCAAAAGTTGTTGTACAATTTGTCCTGAGTACGCTGATAGCCCATATGTGGGGGTAAACCACTGTTTGGGCGGATGGGAGAGCTCGGAAGGGAAGGAGCGCCGTTTGACTTTTCAATGCAAAATTGACAGGAATTGAGATGGGACGTCATGTTGCGTTTGAAGAGCCACTGATGTGCCTAAACATTGAAACCCCCCACAAGTGACACCATTTTGGAAAGTAGACCCCCTAAGGAACTTATCTAGAGGTGTGGTGAGCACTTTGACCCACCAAGTGCTTCACAGAAGTTTATAATGCAGAGCCGTAAAAATAAAACAAAATTTTTTTCCCACAAAAATTATTTTTTTAGCCCCCAGTTTTGTATTTTCCTGAGGGTAACAGGAGAAATTGGACCCCAAAATTTGTTGCCCAATTTGTCCTGAGTGCGATGATACACCATATGTGGGGGGAACCACTGTTTGGGCACATGGGAGGGCTCGGAAGGGAAGGAGCTCCATTTGGAATGAGGACTTAGATGGAATGGTCTGCAGACGTCACATTGCGTTTGCAGAACCCCTAATGTACCTAAACAGTAGAAACCCCCCCACAAGTGACCCCATATTGGAAACTAGACCCCCCAGGGAACTAATCTAGATGTGTTCTGAGAACTTTGAACCCCCAAGTGTTTCACTACAGTTTATAACGCAGAGCCGTGAAAATAAAAAATCCTTTTTTTTCGCACAAAAAATATGTTTTAGCCCCGAGTTTTGTATTTTCCCAAGGGTAGCAGGAGAAATTGGACCCCAAAATTTGTTGTCCTATTTGTCCTGAGTACGCTGATACCCCATATGTTGGGGTAAACCCCTGTTTGGGCACACGGGAGAGCTCGGAAGGGAAGAAGCACTGTTTTACTTTTTCAACGCAGAATTGGCTGGAATTGAGATCGGACGCCATGTCGCGTTTGGAGAGCCCCTGATGTGCCTAAACAGTGGAAACCCCCCAATTATAACTGAAACCCTAATCCAAACACATCCCTAACCCTAATCCCAACAGTAACCCTAACCACACCTCTAACCCTGACACACCCCTAACCCTAATCCCAACCCTATTCCCAACCGTAAATGTAATCTAAACCCTAACTGTAACTTTAGCCCCAACCCAAACTGTAGCCCTAGCCCTAACCCTAGCCCTAACCCTAATCCTAACCCTAGCCCTAACCCTATCCCTAACCCTAGCCCTAGCCCTAACCCTAGCCCTAACCCTAGCCCTAACCCTAGCCCTAATGGGAAAATGGAAATAAATACATTTTTTTAATTTTTCCCTAACTAAGGGGGTGATGAAGGGGGGTTTGATTTACTTTTATAGCGGGTTTTTTAGCGGATTTTTATGATTGGCAGCCGTCACACACTGAAAGACGCTTTTTATTGCAAAAAATATTTTTTGCGTTACCACATTTTGAGAGCTATAATTTTTCTATATTTTGGTCCACAGAGTCATGTGAGGTCTTGTTTTTTGCGGGACGAGTTGATGTTTTTATTGGTAACATTTTCGGGCACGTGACATTTTTTGATCGCTTTTTATTCCGATTTTTGTGAGGCAGAATGACCAAAAACCAGCTATTCATGAATTTCTTTTGGGGGAGGCGTTTATACCGTTCCGCGTTTGGTAAAATTGATAAAGCAGTTTTATTCTTCGGGTCAGTACGATTACAGCGACATCTCATTTATATCATTTTTTTATGTTTTGGCGCTTTTATACGATAAAAACTATTTTATAGAAAAAATAATTATTTTTGCATCGCTTTATTCTCAGGACTATAACTTTTTTATTTTTTTGCTGATGATGCTGTATGGCGGCTAGTTTTTTGCGGGACAATATGACGCTTTCAGCGGTACCATGGTTAGTTATATCTGTCTTTTTGATCGCGTGTTATTCCACTTTTTGTTCGGCGGTATGATAATAAAGCGTTGTTTTTTGCCTCGTTTTTTTTTTTTTTCTTACGGTGTTTACTGAAGGGGTTAACTAGTGGGCCAGTTTTATAGGTCGGGCCGTTACGGACGCGGCGATACTAAATATGTGTACTTTTATTGTTTTTTTTTTTTATTTAGATAAAGAAATGTATTTATGGGAATAATATTTTTTTTTTTTTTTTCATTATTTTGGAATATTTTTTTTTATTTTTTTTTTACACATTTGAAATTTTTTTTTTTTACTTTTTTACTTTGTCCCAGGGGGGGACATCACAGATCAGTGATCTGACAGTTTGCACAGCACTCTGTCAGATCACTGATCTGACATGCAGCGCTGCAGCCTTCACAGTGCCTGCTCTGAGCAGGCTCTGTGAAGCCACCTCCCTCCCTGCAGGACCCGGATCCGCGGCCATCTTGGATCCGGGGCTGGAGGGAGCAGGGAGGGAGGTGAGACCCTCGCAGCAACGCGATCACATCGCGTTGCTGCGGGGGGCTCAGGGAAGCCCGCAGGGAGCCCCCTCCCTGCGCGGTGCTTCCCTGTACCGCCGGCACATCGCGATCATCTTTGATCGCGGTGTGCCGGGGGTTAATGTGCCGGGGGCGGTCCGTGACCGCTCCTGGCACATAGTGCCGGATGTCAGCTGCGATAAACAGCTGACACCCGGCCGCGATCGGCGGCGCTCCCCCCGTGAGCGCTGCCGATCGCATATGACGTACTATTGCGTCCTTGGGAAGTAAAGCCCACCCCACATGGACGCAATAGTACGTCTAATGGCAGAAAGGGGTTAAATTTGTCATGTCACTGCATTAATTCCTGAAAATCACCTGAAGGGTTAATAAACTACCTGACTGCAGTTTTCTGTATGTCAGGGGGTGCTGTTTTTTAAATGGTATTACTTTTGGGTGTTTCCCCAATATATGGGACCCCTAAAGGCACTGCAAACCTGGATAGGCCCCTAAAAATACATTTTGTAAATTTCCTTGTAAAAATTACTGCTACATTTTTAAACCTCCTATAATACTAACAAAATAAACTAACATTTTACAAATGGCGCTGATGTAAAGGCGACATGAGGGAAATGTTATTTATTAATGTTTTTCTATGCTATGACTATCTGGATTAAAGGGATAATCAAAGTTTGAAAATGATACGGTAATTTTTTTTTTTTACATTTTTCTCAAGTTTGTGATATTTTTTATAAATAAAAACACATACATGCATTTTTTTGCGTCCATTTTTCGGCAAAAAAGGACGCATGCGTCGCAAAACGCAGCGTTTTAGCGTGCGTTTTGTTGCGTTTTTGTTTGCGTTGTGCGGTGCGTTGCCGACGCAGCCCCGCACAACGCAAATGTGAACGTAGCCTTACAAGCACAGTTTCTGCTTCTCTGAGCTCTGCTGTATTGTAACAACATTGTAACCCTGTCTGCTTGTGAGATGGAAGCTGAAAGGAACCTGTAGATGGGTCAAGTAGGTTACAGTCACATTATCAGTATTTTACATCAGTATTTGTGAGCCAAATCCAGCAGTGGGTGGAAAATGCAGAAGTGGTAATGTGTTTCTATTATACTTTTCCTCTGTTCCACTCCTGGTTCTAACTTACAAATACTGATGTAAAATACTGACCAAATACTGAATATGTGACCGTGGCCTTAGGCTATGTGTGCACATTGAGTATTTGATTGCAGAAATGTCTGCACCATTTTTGCACTAGCACAAACAATAATCATCAAGCACATCGTATAATAAACGGCCAAGGATATACTACCATGAAAATCCTCCCAATATATCCAAATGGCATATCGCCCGGTGAAATACTCCAAAAAGCATATTTTATACTAGAGAAAAAGAGTATTAGCAACACCAAAAAGGTAACTATAGAATTAGATCTTTATTAAACATATTACAAAAATTTCATAAAAGTACAGATAAAAGGAGGAAACAAAACAGGCACATCACAGGAAGATCACCTGTCCACTATATGACCTGGGAGAGCACATAAGTATGTAATTCAATCAATATTCAGAAAAAAGGAAAGACCGGGTGCACGGTTATTTCTAATCGTATAGTAATCTCACAAGTGTTGCCATAAACATAGCACCTCCAAGTCCATTCAGCAAATAGTTTGTCAAAAATAATGCTCACCCATAGTAAGGACAATGCGGTGGCCTTCCCAAAACCCCTGACGCGCGTTTCGTGTGATGGCTTTCTCTAGGGGAGGTGGTCAACTATCAGCATGCACAAGAGACAAATCCAGCATGCCAAAAACACAGCAAAAACGCACAAAAATGCAGCAAAAAAACAAGCAAAACCTGCTTTTTTTAACCTGTGAGAGACAGAATCTAAAAAAATGTTTTTAAAATCACATTTTTACATAATTAATCTGCATGAAATAAGCATGTGATACAATATAAAAACAGAACTTAATATTTGGTATAGAAACCTTTGCTTACAATTACAGAGGTTAGATGTTTCCTGTAGTTCTTGATCAAGTTTGCATTCAGTGCAGCAGGGATTTTGGCTCACTCCATCATACTGATTCATCTCCAGATGTTTCAGGCTTTGGGGCTGTCGCTGGGCCACACTGAGTTTCAGCTTCCTCCAAAGATTTTCTATTGGGCTCAGGTCTGGCTAAGACACTCAGAGACCTTGAAATGCTTCTTATGAAGCCACTCCTTAGTTGCCATGCCTGTGTGTTTTGGGTCATTGTCATGTTGGAAGACCCAGCCATCACCCATCTTCAGTGCTCTTACTGAGGGAAGGAGGTTGTTGGACAAAATCTTGCGACACATGACCACATCCATCCTCACTTCAATATGGTGCAGTCGTCCTGTCCCCTTTGCAAAAAACAGTCCCAAAGTATGATGTTTTCTCCACCATGCTTCACAGTTGGGATGGTGTTCTTGCGGGTCGGACTCATCCATCTTGTTCCTCCAAACATGGTGATTTGAGTTGATACCAAAAAGTTCTATTTTGGTCTCATCTGACCACATGACCTTCCATGCCTCCTCTGGATCATCCAGATGGTCATTGACAAACTTCAAAAGGGCCTGCACGTGTGCTGGTGTGAGCAGGGGGATCTTGCGTGCCCTGCACGATTCTAGTCCATGATGGTGTAGTGTGTTAGTAACGGTAACGTTTGAGACTGTGGTCCCAGCTCTCTTCAGTACATTGACCGGGTCCTCCTGTGTAGTTCTGGGCCTTTTCATGACGTTTCTCAGAATCATCATTACCCTATGAGGCGAGATCTTGCATGGAGCCCCAGACTGAGGAAAACAGACAGTCTTCTTGTGTTTCTTCCATTTTCTAATAATTGCACTGACAGTTGCCTTCTCACCAAGCTGATTGCCTATTGTCCTGTAGCCCTTCCCAGCCTTGTGCAGGTCTATGATTTTGTCCACGGTGTCCTTAGACAGCTCTTTGGTCTTGGCCATCGTGGAGAGGTAGTTTGAGTGTGTGGACATATGTCTTTTATAAAAGTATAGCGTTCAAACAGGAGTAATTAATACAGGTACTTAGTGCAGAGTAGGCACTGTGGATCCGCAGCGTTTTTTGCGGTGGAGAAACGCTGCAGATCCACAAATGATTTACAGTACAATGTAAATCAATGAGAAAAAAAAAAGCTGTGCACATGTTGCGGAAAATCCGCTGCGGTTTAAAAGAAGTAGCATGTCACTTCTTTTTTCAGAATCTGCAGCGTTTTTGTACCCATTCCATTATAGAAATCCGCAGGGGTAAAAAACGCAGCAAATCCACAAAAAACGCAGCAAAAACGCACAAAAAATGCTGCGGATCCACACAAAAAACGCGACAAATCCGCAGGTGCGTTTTCTGCCAGGAGAGGCAGACTCCGCACCAGAAATTCCTAAGGCTAGTCGGCAACGTGTGCACATAGCCTTAAAGAAAGCGCTGCGGAATATGTTGGCGCTATATAAATAAAAATTATTATTATTATTATTATTATTAAAGAAAAACTAACAGATCTGTGAGCCAGAATTCTTGCTGGTTGGTAGGTGATCAAAACTTATTTTGTGCAATAAAATGCTATTTATTTATTTATTTGTTTATTTATTTAAAAGTTATACAATGTGATTTTCTGATTTTTATTTTTAGATTCTGTCTCTCACAGTTGAAGTGTACCTACGATAAAAATTACACACCTCTCTATTCTTTGTATGTGGGCAAGCGTGCAAAATTGGCAGTGTATCAAATACTTACCGTATTTTCCGGCATATAAGGCTGCGTGTCCACGATCAGGATAGCCGGCGGTATCGTCGGAGCGGCTTAGCCGCTCTGCGATAAGCCCCGCCCCTTCTGGAGACGCGATGATGCCGGATGTGTTCACAGCACACATCCGGCATCATCGCTCCCCACCATAGGGCCCTGTGCTATATCTTGCGGCGACGCAGCGTCGCCGCAAGATATACGGACATGCTGCGATCTGAAAAGACGCGCAGCATGTCCGGAGTCGCAGGGCCGCCGCGTGCGTGTTACCACGCATAGTGGAGACGGGATTTCATTAAATCCCCTCCACTATGCTGTAACATCTGGACGCTGCGTGTCTGACGCTGCGGCTCTATGCAGCGTCAGACACGCAGCGTTTCCTGATCGTGGAAACAGACCCTAAGACCACTTTTTAACCCCTGAAAATCGTCTCAAAAGTCGGGGGTCGTCTTATACGCCAGGTACGGCGTGTGCAGGGAGCGATCCTGGATGGTTCCCAGGGTCTGGAGGAGAGGAGACTCGCTCAATGCATCCTTAGGAACGGAGGCCGCCTCTTGCACCGCTGAGAGCCGGGGGCCGTCAGAGGGTAAGTATATCCCATATTTTTAATTTTTATTCTTTTTTTTTTTTACATGAATATGGATCCCAGGGCCTGAAGGAGAGTCTCCTCTCATCCAGATCCTGGGAACCATCCGCACCGCACACGCCGTATAAGACGATTGGGCGTATAAGATGACCCCCGTCTTATACGGCGAGTATATCCCAAACTCCATATTTTATATGGAAAAGTTGGGGATCGTCTTATACACCCAGTCATCTTATACACCAGAAAATACGGTATCTTCCCCACTGTATAATCACACGCAGTTCTGCAGTGAGATCAGGAGAATAGAGAGCAATACACAAGCAGATAACTACTTTAATACTGCCATATGTACAAGAATACAACGCCTACAATACTGCCCCCTATGTACAAGACTGTAACTACTATAATACTGCCCATGTATACAAGAATATACAAGTGCTTCTCACAAAATTAGAATATAATCAAACAGTTACCGTATATACTCAAGTATAAGCCGACCCGAGTATAAGCTGACCCTCCTAATTTTGCCACAAAAAACTGGGAAAACTTAATGACTCGAGTATAAGCCTAGGGTGGGAAATGCAGCAGCTACCAGTAAATTTAAAAAATAAAAATAGATACCAATAAAAGTAAAATTAATTGAGACATCAGTAGGTTAAGTGTTTTTGAATATCCATATTGAATTTGGAATACAGTTCAGTATGGCCCCATAGACGCTCCATATAACAATGTGCCACATATAATGCTGCTGCAATAAATAAAAAAAGACATACCTCTCGTCGCTGCTCCTTAGCGTCCCGTCTCTCTGCACTGACTGTTCAGGCAGAGGGCGGCGCGCACACTAATACATCATCGCGCCCTCTGACATGAACAGTCAGTGCTGCAGACGCTGGAACGAGGGACAGGTGAATATTTAATACTAACCTGCTCCCGGAGCGGTCCCTGGCAGCTTCTCCCGGACAGATGGTCTCCGATGCCGGCAGCTTCTTCCTGTATTGAGCGGTCACTGGTACCGCTCATTACAGTAATGAATATGCGGCTCCACCCTTATGGGAGTGGAGTCCATATTCATAACTTTAACCCCTTTACCCCCAAGGGTGGTTTGCACGTTAATGACCAGGCCACTTTTTACAATTCTGACCACTGTCCCTTTATGAGGTTATAACTCTGGAACGCTTCAACGGATCCCGGTGATTCTGACATTGTTTTCTCGAGACATATTGTACTTCATGATAGTGGTAAAATTTCTTTGATATTAACTGCATTTATTTGTGAAAAAAAATCGGAAATTTGGCAAAAATTTTGAAAATTTTGCAATTTTCCAACTTTGAATTTTTATGCAATTAAATCACAGAGATATGTCACACAAAATACTTAATAAGTAACATTTCCCACATGTCTACTTTACATCAGCACAATTTTGGAACCAAAATTTTTGTTAGGGAGTTATAAGGGTTAAAAGTTGACCAGCAATTTCCTATTTTTACAACACCATTTTTTTTTTAGGGACCACATCTCATTTGAAGTCATTTTGAGGGGTCTATATGATAGAAAATACTCAAGTGTGACACCATTCTAAAAACTGCACCCCTCAAGGTTCTCAAAACCACATTTAAGAAGTTTATTAACCCTTCAGGTGTTTCACAGGAATTTTTGGAATGTTTAAATAAAAATGAACAATTAACTTTTTTTCACAAAAAATTTACTTCAGCTCCAATTTGTTTTATGTTACCAAGGGTAACAGGAGAAAATGGACCCCAAAAGTTGTTGCACAATTTGTCCTGAGTACGCTGATACCCCATATGTGGGGGGAACCACCGTTTGGGCGCATGGGAGGGCTCGGAAGGGAAGGAGCATCATTTGGAATGCAGACTTAGATGTATTGGTCTGCAGGCATCACATTGCATTTGCAGAGCCCCTAATGTACCTAAACAGTAGAAACCCCCCACAAGTGACCCCATATTGGAAACTACACCCCCCAAGGAACTTATCTAGATGTGTTGTGAGAACTTTGAACCCCCAAGTGTTTCACTACAGTTTATAACGCAGAGCCACCAGTTTTAGCCCCCAGTTTTGTATTTTCCCAAGGGTAACAGGAGAAATTGGACCCCAAAAGTTGTTGTCCAATTTGTTCTGAGTACGCTGATACCCCATATGTTGGGATAAACCCCTGTTTGGGCACACAGGAGAGCTCGGAAGGGAAGGAGCACTGTTTTACTTTTTCAACGCAGAATTGGCTGGAATTGAGATCGGACGCCATGTCGCGTTTGGAGAGCCCCTGATGTGTCTAAACAGTGGAAACCCCTCAAATAAACTGAAACCCTAATCCAAACACACCCCTAACCACACCTCTTAGGCTACGTTCACACTAGCGTTCGGCTAGTGTGCGTCGCGCTAGCATCGGGCGACGCAGCGGCGACGCACGCGTCATGCGCCCCTATGTTTAACATGGGGGACGCATGCGTTTTTGCTTGTTGCGTTTTCCGACACGTGCGTCTTTTTTGATGCTAGCGTCGGACCAAGAAAACGCAACAAGTTGCATTTTTCTTGTGTCCGTTTTTCGTCAAAAAACGACGCACGCGTCGAAAAACGCAGCGTTTTTGCGTGCGTTTGCACGCGTTTTTCGGTGCATTGTGCGTCGCGTCACCGACGCAGCGGCGCACAATGCTAGTGTGAACGTAGCCTAACCCTGACACACCCCTAATCCCAACCGTAAATGGAATACAAACCCTAATCCCCAACCCTAACCAACCCTAGCCCTAATGGGAAAATGGAAATAAATACATTTTTTTAATTTTTCTCTAACTAAGGGGGTGATGAAGGGGGGTTTGATTTACTTTTATAGCGGGTTATTTAGCGGATTTTTATGATTGGCAGCCATCACACACTGAAAGACGCTTTTTATTGCAAAAAATATTTTTTGCGTTACCACATTTTGAGAGCTATAATTTTTCCATATTTGAGTCCACAGAGTCATGTGAGGTCTTGTTTTTTGCGGGACGAGTTGACGTTTTTATTGGTAACATTTTTGGGCACGTGACATTTTTTGATCGCTTTTTATTCTGATTTTTGTGAGGCAGAATGACCAAAAACCAGCTATTCATGAATTTCTTTTGGGGGAGGCGTTTATACCGTTCCACGTGTGGTAAAATTGATAAAGCAGTTTTATTCTTCGGGTCAGTACGATTACAGCGATACCTCATTTATATCATTTTTTATGTTTTGGCGCTTTTATACGATAAAAACTTTTATAGAAAAAATAATTATTTTTGCATCGCTTTATTCTGCGGACTATAACTTTTTTATTTTTTTGCTGATGATGCTGTATGGCGGCTCGTTTTTTGCGAGACAAGATGACGTTTTTAGCGGTACCATGGTTATTTATATCTGTCTTTTTGATCGTGTGTTATTCCACTTTTTGTTCGGCGGTATGATAATAAAGCGTTGTTTTTTGCCGCTTTTTTTTTTTTTCTTACGGTGTTTAAAGAAGGGGTTAACTAGTGGGCCAGTTTTATAGGTTGGGTCGTTACGGACGCGGCGATACTAAATATGTGTACTTTTGTTTGTTTTTATTTAGATAAAGAAATGTATTTATGGGAATAATTTTTTTTTTCTTGATTTAGGAATTTTTTTTATTATTTTTTTTTTTTACACATGTGGAATTTTTTTTTTAACTGCCTTCCATGACTCCAGTATAAGCCGAGAGGGGCACTTTCAGCCCAATTTTTTGGGCTGAAAATCTTAGCTTATACTCGAGTATATACTTTAATTTCCGTTCTTCAATACAAAAAGTCAAACTCATCATATAGCGTCATTACAAAGAGTGATCTATTTCATGTGCTTATATCTGTTAATGTTGATGATTATGGCTTACAGTCAATGATAACCCAAAAGTCATTATCTCAGTAAATTAGAATATTTTATAACACCAGCTTGAAAAATGATTTTAACATCCAAAATGTTGGCCTACTGAAATGTATGTTCAGTAATGCACTCAATACTTGGTCTGGGTTCCTTTTGCATCAATTACTGCATCAATGTGGCGTGGCATGGAGGCGATCAGCCTGTGGCACTGCTGAGGTGTTATGGAAGCCCAGGTTGCTTTGATAGCAGCCTTCAGCTCGTTTGCATTGTTGGGTCTGATGTCTCATCTTCCTCTTGACAAAACGTCAGGTGAGTTTGCTGCCAATCAAGCACAGTGATACTGTTGTTTGTAAACCAGGTATTGGTACTTTTGGCAGTGTGGACAGGTGCCAAGTCCTGCTAGAGAATGAAATTTCCATCTCCAAAAAGCTTGTCAGCAGAGGGAAGCATGAAGTGCTCTAAAATCTATTGTTAGACAGGTGCGCTGACTTCGTGATAAAACACAGTGGACCTACACCAGCAGATGACATGGCTCCCAAACCATCATTGATTGTTGAAACTTCACACCAGACCTCCAGCAGGTTGGATTGTGGCCTCTCCACTCTTCCTCCAGACTCTGGGACCTTGATTTCCAAACTAAATGCAAAATTTACTCTTATCTGAAAACAGCACCTTGTCCTGGATACATCTGTGTATGGTGCCCTTGAAGCAATGTCTCCAGCAGCAGTCTACTCTCACATTTTTGAATGGCCTTTTCTTAACAATCCTTTCAAGGCTGCGGTTATCCCGGTTGCTTGTGCACCTTTTTCTACCACACATTTAATTCCACTCAACTTTCCATTAATATGCTTGTATACTGCATTCTGAACAGCCAAGATCTTTAGCAATGACCTTTTGTGGCTTACCCTCCTTGTGGAGGGTGTCAGTGACTGCCTTCTGGACATCTGTCAAGTCAACAGTCTTCCCCATGATTGTGGAGCTACTGAAACAGACTAAGGGACCTTTTTAAACACTTAGGAAGCCTTTGCAGGTGCTTTTTGTTAATTATTCTAATTTACTGAGATAATGACTTTTGGGTTTTCATTGGCTGTAAGCCATAATCATCACTATTGACAGAAATAAACACTTGAAATAGATCACTCTGTTTGTAAAGACTTTATATGAGTTTCACTTTTTGTATTGAAAAACTGAAATAAATTAACTTTTTGATAATATTCTAATTTTGTGAGAAACACTTGTAACTACTATAATACTGCCCCCTATATACAAGAATATAACTACTGTAATACTGCCCCTATGTACAAGAATATAACTACTATAAGACTGCTCCTATGTACAAGAATATACAGTGGGGCAAAAAAGTATTTAGTCAGTCAGCAATAGTGCAAGTTCCACCACTTAAAAAGATGAGAGGCGTCTGTAATTTACATCATAGGTAGACCTCAACTATGGGAGACAAACTGAGAAAAAAAAATCCAGAAAATCACATTGTCTGTTTTTTTAACAATTTATTTGCATATTATGGTGGAAAATAAGTATTTGGTCAGAAACAAACAATCAAGATTTCTGGCTCTCACAGACCTGTAACTTCTTCTTTAAGAGTCTCCTCTTTCCTCCACTCATTACCTGTAGTAATGGCACCTGTTTAAACTTGTTATCAGTATAAAAAGACACCTGTGCACACCCTCAAACAGTCTGACTCCAAATTCCACTATGGTGAAGACCAAAGAGCTGTCAAAGGACACCAGAAACAAAATTGTAGCCCTGCACCAGGCTGGGAAGACTGAATCTGCAATAGCCAACCAGCTTGGAGTGAAGAAATCAACAGTGGGAGCAATAATTAGAAAATGGAAGACATACAAGACCACTGATAATCTCCCTCGATCTGGGGCTCCACGCAAAATCCCACCCCGTGGGGTCAGAATGATCACATGAACGGTGAGCAAAAATCCCAGAACCACGCGGGGGGACCTAGTGAATGAACTGCAGAGAGCTGGGACCAATGTAACAAGGCCTACCATAAGTAACACACTACGCCACCATGGACTCAGATCCTGCAGTGCCAGACGTGTCCCACTGCTTAAGCCAGTACATGTCCGGGCCCGTCTGAAGTTTGCTAGAGAGCATTTGGATGATCCAGAGGAGTTTTGGGAGAATGTCCTATGGTCTGATGAAACCAAACTGGAACTGTTTGGTAGAAACACAACTTGTCGTGTTTGGAGGAAAAAGAATACTGAGTTGCATCCATCAAACACCATACCTACTGTAAAGCATGGTGGTGGAAACATCATGCTTTGGGGCTTTTTCTCTGCAAAGGGGCCAGGACGACTGATCCGGGTACATGAAAGAATGAATGGGGCCATGTATCATGAGATTTTGAGTGCAAACCTCCTTCCATCAGCAAGGGCATTGAAGATGAAACGTGGCTGGGTCTTTCAACATGACAATGATCCAAAGCACACCGCCAGGGCAACGAAGGAGTGGCTTCGTAAGAAGCATTTCAAGGTCCTGGAGTGGCCTAGCCAGTCTCCAGATCTCAACCCTATAGAAAATCTTTGGAGGGAGTTGAAAGTCCGTGTTGCCAAGCGAAAAGCCAAAAACATCACTGCTCTAGAGGAGATCTGCATGGAGGAATGGGCCAACATACCAACAACAGTGTGTGGCAACCTTGTGAATACTTACAGAAAACGTTTGACCTCTGTCATTGCCAGCAAAGGATATATTACAAAGTATTGAGATGAAATTTTGTTTCTGACCAAATACTTATTTTCCACCATAATATGCAAATAAATTGTTAAAAAAACAGACAATGTGATTTTCTGGATTTTTTTTTCTCAGTTTGTCTCCCATAGTTGAGGTCTACCTATGATGTAAATTACAGACGCCTCTCATCTTTTTAAGTGGTGGAACTTGCACTATTGCTGACTGACTAAATACTTTTTTGCCCCACTGTAACTACTATAATACTGCCCCTATGTGCAAGAAAATATAACTACACTGTGTGCAGAATTATTAGGCAAGTTGTATTTTGATCACATGATACTTTTTATACATGTTGTCCTACTCCAAGCTGTTCAGGCTTGAGAGCCAACTAACAATTAAGTAAATCAGGTGATGTGCATCTCTGTAATGAGGAGGGGTGTTGTCTAATGACATCAAAACCCTATATAAGGTGTGCTTAATTATTAGGCAGCTTCCTTTCCTTTGGCAAAATGGGTCAGAAGAGAGATTTGACGGGCTCTGAAAAGTCCAATATTGTGAGATGTCTTGCGGAGGGATACAGCAGTCTTGAAATTGCCAAACTTTTGAAGCGTGATCACTGAACAATCAAGCGTTTCATGGCAAATAGCCAACAGGGTCGTAAGAAGCGTGTTGGGCAAAAAAGGCGCAAAATAACTGCCCATGAATTGTGGAAAATCAAGCATGAAGCTGCCAAGATGCCATTTGCCACCAGTTTTGCCATATTTCAGAGCTGCAACGTTACTGAAGTAACAAAAAGCACAAGGTGTGTGATACTCAGGGACATGGCCAAGGTAAGGAAGGCTGGAAAACGACCACCTTTGAACAAGAAACCTAAGAAAACGTCAAGACTGGGCCAAGAAATATCTTAAGACTGACTTTTCAAAGGTTTTATGGACTGATGAAATGAGAGTGACTCTTGATGGGCCAGATGGATGGGCCAGAGGCTGGATCAGTAAAGGGCAGAGAGCTCAGACTCAGATGCCAGCAAGGTGGAGGTGGGGTACTGGTATGGGCTGGTATCATCAAAGATTAACTTGTGGGACCTTTTCGGGTTGGATGGAGTGAAGCTCAACTCCCAGACCTACTGCCAGTTTCTGGAAGACAACTTCTTCAAGCAGTGGTACAGGAAGAAGTCGGTATCGTTCAAGAAAACATGATTTTCATGCAGGACAATGCTCCATCACATTCCTCCAACTACTCCACAGCGTGGCTGGCCAGTAAAGGTCTCAAAAAAGAAAAAAGAATGGCATGGCTGTTATGTTTGCTAATGACAGGTGTTATGAAGGCAATCCAGAAACACAGTGTGCTTAGCGATCAGAGCGCACACAGTGATCTGACAAATACCCAAAAATACAAGAACGAGCTCTGAGACGTGGAAGCTCTGTAGACTGCACACCTGATCCTATCCTAAACACAACTAAAAGCGGCTGTGGATTGCGCCTAACAACTACCTAGGCAACTCGGCACAGCCTAAGAAACTAGCTAGCCTGAAGATAGAAAAAATAGGCCTGACTTGCCCCAGAGAAACTCCCCAAAGGAAAAGGCAGCCCCCACATATAATGACTGTGAGTAAGATGAAAAGACAAAACGTAGGGATGAAATAGATTCAGCAAAGTGGGGCCCGATATTCTAGGATAGAGCGAGGACAGTAAAGCGAACTTTGCAGTCTACAAAAAACCCTAAAGCAAAACCACGCAAAGGGGGCAAAAAAAAACCACCGTGCCAAACTAACGGCACGGCGGTACACCCTTTGCGTCTCAGAGCTTCCAGCAAAACAAAAGACAAGCTGGACAGAAAAAAGCAACAAAAAAAGCAAAAAGCACTTAGCTATACAGAGCAGCAGGTCACAGGAACAATCAGGAGAAGCTCAGATCCAACACTGAAACATTGACAAGGAGCAAGGATAGCAGCATCAGGCGGAGTTAAGTAATGAAGCAGTTAACGAGCTCACCAGAACACCTGAGGGAGGAAGCTCAGAAGCTGCAGTACCACTTGTGACCACAGGAGTGAATTCAGCCACAGAATTCACAACACATGGCCCCCTTGTTCACCTGATCTGAACCCCATAGAGAACCTGTGGTCCCTCATAAAATGTGAGATCTACAGGCAGGGAAAACAGTACACCTCTCGGAACAGTGTACCTCTCGGAACAGTGTCTGGGAGGTTGCAGTCTGACAGACATTTGGGGAACGTGTACTAATCATCTCCCGTGTTGACCCTTCATACAGAATGTGCTTTAAGCCATTTGTACAAGGTATTACCTTCCCCGAGACATTTGATGCTCTGTAAATATGATGAGCACACACAGAGCTGTGACCGTGTTTGTGATCACAAAGGCCTCTGTCATGTTGTTCTTAAATGTCTCATGAATGTAGCAGGACTTGAATAAATAACGTGTCTCTTCTTAGAAATCTCTACATTTCTTAAGGGATGAAATATTATTACTTATAAGATCTGCCAGCTGTTATATTACACTGTATACCATATATAGCAGTATATGATGGACAGGATAGAAAGATGGATCATAGCTCCTCATCCCCTACAAAGCCATAGTTAGAGGTTGTCCACTACTTTTACATTGATGGCCAATCCTTAGGATAGGTCATCAATGTCTGATTGGTCAGTGTCCGGCACCCCCTCCGATCAGCTGTTTTCGGTAGTAGCGGCCGCTGGGCCAGAAGTCCGTACTTGTGAAGCTGGCCATCTACTTGTTGTGGCTGTATCAGGGTACTGCACATCCGTCTCCTATACAAATCAATAGGAGGTGGCTGTGCAGTAACGATCCCCAGCCACTATAAGTAGTACTTCTGGCCACCGCCACCAACGATAACAGCTGATCGGAGGGAGTGCCGGACACCGACCGATCAGACATTGATGACCTATCCTAAGGACAGCCAATCACTGTAAAAGTAGTGGACAACCTATTTTACATTTTATTACTATGTCTTCCTGCAATTGCCACAAGGGAGAGGCGAGTTCAATAAACAATGCAGTAAACTCCTGAGCTCCCAGTTGCGGCTGCAATGAGAATATTATGTATCTCTGTATGCAGGGAGCTCCCCCTAGTGGTGGCTGCAGACAGAATCTTATGCATCTCTGTATACAGGGAGCTCCCCCTAGTGGTGGCTGCAGACAGAATCTTATGCATCTCTGTATACAGGGAGCTCCCCCTAGTGGTGGCTGCAGACAGAATCTTTTGCATCTCCGTATACAGGGAGCTCCCCCTAGTGGTGGCTGCAGACAGAATCTTATAATGTATCTGTGTATACAGGGAGCTCCCCCTAGTGGTGGATGCAGACAGAATCTTTTGCATCTCTGTATACAGGGAGCTCCCCCTAGTGGTGGATGCAGACAGAATCTTATGCATCTCTGCATACAGGGAGCTCCCCCTAGTGGTGGCTGCAGACAGAATCTTTTGCATCTCTGTATACAGGGAGCTCCCCCTAGTGGTGGCTGCAGACAGAATCTTATGCATCTCTGTATACAGTGAGCTCCCCCTAGTGGTGGCTGCAGACAGAATCTTATGCATCTCTGTATACAGGGAGCTCCTCCTACTGGTGGCTGCAGACAGAATCTTAGCATGTATCTCTGTATATAGGAAACTCTGGCTAGTGTTGCTTCAGACAGGATCTTATGTATCTCAGTATACAGGGAGCTCCACCTAGTGGTGGCTGCAGACAGGATCTTATCATGTATCTCTGTATACAAGGAGCTCCCCCTAGTGGTGGCTGCAGACCAGACAGGATCTTATGTATTTCTGTATACAGGGAGCTCCCCCTAGTGGTGGCTGCAGACAGAACCTTCTTATGCATCTCTGTATACAGGGAGCTCCCCCTAGTGGTGGCTGCAGATCGAATCTCTGTATACAGAGAGCTCCCCCTAGTTGTGGCTGCAGACAGAACATCATGCTATCTCTGTATGCAGAGTGTTGGCTGCAGGTAGACAGTAAGGTATCATGTAAGAAGATATAGACGAGTGGTCCTAACCAGTGGTTGTGAAACTAAAACTTCCAGCACGCTGAGCAGTGAAGTCCCACTAATGCTGGAGAACCATACCTTGGAGACCATTACTATAGACAGTGGTGTGCATACTTGACAGCTAGATGGCAAGTAATACGGCCACCATAAACTCTCCCAGAGGGGCTGTTCTCTTAGTTCCCTAGGCTCCTATAAGGCAACTCTTAGTTACCATGCAACCCTATATCACCATATAAGCAAGACAGATCTGCCATTCAGAGGTCCTAGAAAGCCCAGTGACAATCCCTTTATGGGTGGCCATATTGGATGTCTGCCGAAACGAAGATGAGTCTTGAGAAGGATTTATATTTCCTGTAGATTTGATGGGAGAGAAGGGATAGGGACAATTCTGTGAAATAAGACTAGTGAGCTTTTTCTCAGGAACATGAGATTTATTTTGAGAAAACCTGTGCAAGGCGTTGGCTGCCCATGACCTGCGTTTCGGTACAGCTCGAGAGTTTTGTGTGGCCAAGCGAGACTGTAATTCCTGCCTTATCTGCCTCACAAGCTGCAGAAGAACAGCTCCAAAAATATTTCATGTCAGCGCTTGGAATTCATATCAGGAGGATGTCTGCCACCCTTATCTCTCACCCGTTGTGCCCTCTGACCTGATTAGTGGGGTACATATCAGGGAGGAATTTTATGGATTTAACCTCCACCTCAAAAAGTCCATCAAAAAAATATATACCGTATATTTTATTGGTCCGGTTGCCATGAATATTATCAGGCCACACGATATCCACAAATATCAGGATTCAATATATCAATAAAAGGAGAATGGAAATTCCACATTTCCCGAGACACAGCACCACAGCGTTCTCTGCTTCTGATATCATAGGAGCCATGAGATCCACCAGTAGGTCCCCCACAACAATGACTGTGCAGATCACGTGCTGCGGGGTCTATTATTTTTCCTAAAACGTATTAAAATTCTATGACCATGTGACTCATTACCACAATCTATTGGTCACAACTTGCACTGTATGCGCATTATAAATCTGATGTTGTCATATCCATGAGTCTAAGCTGAATCATTTTTGTTATTTCATATTTGTAGTGGTTTGGGTCCTTTTTGTCCTGATACAGAGCTCCAAATCTCTTGCATTTGCCTATCATTCTGATTATTCTGATTACGTGCAAGCACCAATAAAGGGAGCTCACTGCACACAGCATTACTCTATATATGAACTGTATGCAGAGAGTTCCCCCTAGTGGTGGCTGCAGGTGACATGAACGCTGTCACATAACTTTATGCAGGGGATTTGGAGTAGTATATTAGTAAAGCTCAACTCTGTCCCCCATAGAAAGAGAAATAAATCAGTGCAGAATGCTGTTCCTACTGTATATGACCTGAGGATTAGTGATTACACAGCATGGAGACTGTCACCGATAACACCAGGAGATCCCACAGATCCCACCGCTGTCACCACTTTGTCACATATGACACCATTTTGTGACCAACTCCACTGCCTCCAATCGTCAGGACAATTACGCAATTGACTAAGGAGTGATGGATACGGCTGCGTCCACCGCTAGGCTGGTTACTGGGGGACTAACAGTTAGTGTATGGTATATACACTTCCGATTCCAAAGCATGAAAATAGGTATTAAGCTTACCGTTAATGATGTTTCCAGGAGTCCATCCTGACAGCACCCTGGAGGACGTCCTCCTCCCCTTGCTGGGACAGGAAACACACGAGTTTAAAAGGTCAAGTCCCACCCACAGACCTCAGTGTTGTAACAAGAACCGCCTCAAGGAAATGCAGAAAAAAATTTGTTTAATGGTAACAAACATATTACATTATAACCAGGAACATATTACATCATATGTAAGGAATAGGTTACAACCATGCTAGAATACCATACATAATATAATACAGGGAGGGAACTACCCGTGCTGTCAGGATGGACTCCTGGAAACATCATTAACGGTAAGCTTAATACCTATTTTCCAGGACGTCCTCCTGACAGCACCCTGGAGAGTACCAAAGCACCTCCTCAGGGTGGGATTACCGCTTGGAGAACCTTTCTCCCAAATGCAGTATGCTGACCAGACAAAACATCAAGTTTATAGTGTTTGCAAAAGGTATTGGCACTAGCCCATGTCGCGGCCTTACAAATCTGTTCTAGAGAGGCGCCTGCCCTTTCAGCCCAGGAAGTAGCTATCCCTCTAGTCGAATGTACATGGAAACCCTCCGGAGGAGAGAGCCCTTTAGATTGATAGGCCTCAGAGATTACCGACGTGATCCACCGTGCAATAGAGGCCTTAGAGGCTTTTTTACCCCTATTCTTGCCCCCATATAAAATGAATAGGTTTGGGTCAATGCGCCAAGCGTTGGTGGCTGCCAGGTAGTCTAGAACTGCCTGCCTGACATCCAGCGAATGAAGGGCCCTTTCTTTAGCATTAGCAGGGTTATTGCAGAAAGATGGTAACACGATCTCTTGATTTCTATTTTTAGTTGTTCCTACTTTTGGAATAAAAGAGGGGTCGAGTTTAAGAATTATACAATCCTCTCTAATTTGTAGGTATGGGTCCCTAGTACACAGGGCCTGAATTTCCCCCACTCTTTTAGCCGTAGTCACTGCCACAAGAAATGCCGTTCTACGTGTAAGAATGGAAATGGGCATATTATCCACTGACGCATAGAGGTCTTTGCAGAGAAATCTGAGGACCAGATTAAGGTCCCAAGAAGGTGACATCTGTCTGATAGTGGGGCGCAACCTCTGGGTGGCTCTGATGAATCTAACTATCCACGGGTGTGACGCTAGGGGATAGTCAAGGAAAGAACTAAGTGCCGAGATCTGCACCTTTAATGTGCTTGGTTTAAGACCTTTGTCAAACCCAGCCTGCAAGAAATCTAAAATTCTGGGTAAGTCGGGAGTGCCTGCCGTAACCTCAGACCTGCCACCCTCCAGACAGAACCGTCTCCAAATTTTCAAGTAAATTGCTGACGTAACAGGCTTCCTACTAGACTTCATAGTAGATATTACTTTGCTCGATAGACCCTTTGCCTTCAAGATGGACCCTTCAGGATCCATGCCGAGAGATGAAGCTTCTCTGGGTTTGGGTGGAATACCGGACCCTGGTGGATTACGTCCGCTCTGAGAGGGAGCTCTACTGGATTCTCGATTGCTAGCTCTAGTAGAAGGGAAAACCAACTCCTTCTTGGCCAGTATGGAACGATCAATATGACGAGAGCTCGATCCTCCTTGATCTTTCTGAGAACCGCCGGAACTAACGCCAGAGGGGGAAATGCATACGAGAGAGGTTCCGTCCAGTCCTGGCTCAGAGCGTCTATCCCTTCCGGAAGATCCCGCGGGTTCAGAGAGAAGAATTTTGAGACCTTTGAATTTCTCCTGCTTGCGAATAGGTCTATACAGGGGGTTCCCCAGCGAAGACATAAGTCCTGGAAGACGTCCTGGTTGAGTTCCCACTCTGTTGCAGACACCTTTCTTCTGCTGAGATAGTCCACTATAACATTCTGGGAGCCCTCCAGGTGGACTGCTGAGATAGAAAGAACCGATCTTACTGCCCAACGAAATATCTTCTCTGTCAGTTCCTGAAGTGCATGGTGTTTCGCACCTCCTTGATGTTTCAGGAAAGAGACTGTCGTCACATTGTCGGACATTATCCTGACATGACGATTCTCCAGGATGTGTCGGTTCCTTCTCAAGGCTTCCCAGACAGCGTATAGTTCCTTGAAGTTGGAGGAGCTGTGGATGACGTCTTCCGGCCATCTCCCCTGAAGGATCCTGTCTTCTAGGTGAGCTCCCCAGCCCCAAGCGCTGGCGTCTGTAGTAACTACTACGTAGGGATCTGCGGACCATAACACTCCTTTTCTTAACTTCCTGCCTGGAGACGCCGTTCTGGATACCACGCTGCCCAGGATGGCCGCACACTGCGTGGATAGCGTCCGCAGCCGAGAGCCTCCCACCGGGAGGAGCGGCTGCCACCAGGAGCCTCGTCCCACTCCTGGTCTTTGGAGCAGAGGGACCCCCCCACCGGAGGGTTTCTGCCCTGAGCCTCTTGACAGGGGGAAGGGTATTGGCAAGCCGCACGATCCCCCTGAGCTCCGGTAAGTCCTGCGCAGCTTCTCACTCGTGCGTCCCTTCCTTGGAGGGACAGGAAAAACACTGAGGTCTGTGGGTGGGACTTGACCTTTTAAACTCGTGTGTTTCCTGTCCCAGCAAGGGGAGGAGGACGTCCTCCAGGGTGCTGTCAGGAGGACGTCCTGGAAATATATAAATATACCCCGGTACGGTCACTACCAACTCCACAATAACATCACATAAACTACGAGTTGACACCAAGGAAAATAGAAAAAAAAAATTGGAGTCCGGCTCAACAGGACTGGATTTTGCTTTTATTTTTCAAAAGAAAATATAGTGCATGCAAAAGAAAAATTTACATGGTCGGCAAGACCCAGTTGACGCATTTCGACTGCACTAAGCAGTCTTACTAATTCTCTTAACCTTCTGGCTCTTACTGAAACCCGGATCCAGCAGTCAGACACCACCACGACTGCTGCTCTTTCATATGGAGGACTTCACTTCGCTCATACCCCAAGATTGGACAACAGAGCAGGTGGAGGCGTTGGTCAGCTCCCATCACCCAAATGTACCTTTTAGGTTACTCCCCAAGTACCCTCACTGGTCTCCCCCCTTCTTTTGAGGTCTGCGTTGTCAGACTCTATATCCCCTTCTCCATGCGAGTGGCGGTGGTGTATTGTCCTCCGGCACCCCACCCCCCCACCCCACCCCCCCGTCAGTTCCTGGATCACTTTGCCACCTGGCTTCTACACATTCACTCCTGTAACATCCCTACCCTCATCATGGGAGACTAACATTCCCATTGCTTTTCCCCTCTCCCTATCTGCCACTTGCCTTTTATCTCTAACCTCCTCCTTCGGCCTTTCGCAGCATACTAACTCTCCAACGCATGAAGACGGAAACTCTCTCAATTTGGTCTTCTCCCGCCTTTGCTCAGTGGATGATTTTACCAACTCCCCGCTCCTGCTCTCTGACCACAACCTTCTTTCAATCTGTCAAGAACTGCCATCCCACTCAGGACACCCCCACTTTCCACACTTATAGAAATATACAGGCCACTAACACCCAGAAACTTATGAAGAATTTGCAGTCATCATTGGCCCCAATCTCCTGCCTCTCATGTCCTGACTCTGCAGGGTTTCATTATGATGCTTCAGTGCAAAGTGTCCTGGATGAAGCTGCACCTCTTATACATAGAACAACTCGGCACAGACGGCAACAACCCTGGCAGACGCTGCAAACACGTTTCCTACAGCGGTGCTCCAGGTGCGCCCAATGTCTGTGGAGGAAATCCAATCTGCCAGAAGATTTCATCCATTATAAGTTTATGCTTAAAACATACAACACTTCCCTTTCCCTATCTCCAAACAAACCTATTTCAACACCCTCATCACCTCACTATCCAATAACCATAAAAGTCTGACACTTTTCATTCCCTACTCAACCCAAGAGTCCAGGCCCCAACCACAGATCTCCGTGCTGACGATCTGGCCAATTATTTCAAAGGAAAAAAATGACCATATCAGCTTGGAAATTATCTCCCAATCCCCTCATACCATGCACTGTCCTCCCTCCCCCACTGCATGCAGTTCACTCTCTGACTTTGAACTAGTCACAGAAGAAGCAGCAATCAGGCTCCTTGCATCTTCTCGCCCTACTTCTTGCGCCAGTGACCCTATTCCGTCACATCTCCTCCAGTCCCTTTCCTCAGTTGTCACCACTCACCTAACAAAAATATTCAACCTCTCTCTCTTCCGGTATCTTTCCCTCTTCATTTAAGCATGCCATCATACATCCATTACTTTAAAAAAAAACATCCCTTGACCAAAACTGTGCTAACTATAGACCTGTCTCTAATCTTCCCTTCATCTCTAAACTCCTGCAACGCCTGGTTCACTCCCGTTTTATCCGCTATCTCTCAGATAACTCTCTTCTTGACCCTCTTCAATCCGGTTTCCGCTCTTTACACTGTACTGAAACTGCTTTCACTAGTCTCTAATGATCTACTAACAGCTAAATCTAACGGTCACTACTCCATGCTAATTCTCTTGGATCTCTCCGCAGCATTCGATACTGTGGATCATCAGCACCTCACTATGCTCCGCTCCACCAGCCTCAAGGACATCGTTCTCTCCTGGTTCTCCTCCTACCTCTCTGACCGCTCCTTCACTGTATCTTTTGCTGGTTCCTCCTCCTCTCACCTTCTCCTTACTGTTGGGGTCCCTTTTGGGCAAACAATCAGTAGATTTGGTTTCCAGTACCATCTCTATGCTAAGGACACCCAATTATACACCTGTACTCCTGACATCACCCTGCATTACTACAAAACACCAGTGATGGTCTTACCGCTGTCTCCAACATCATGTCCTCCCTCTATCTGAAACTGAACATGTCAAAAACTGAACTCCTCGTGTTTTCTCCCTCTACTAACCTACCTATGCCCGACATTGCCATTTCCGTGTGCGGTTCCACCACATTACTCCTCAGCAACACACCCGCTGTCTTGGGGTCATTCTTGATTCACAGCTTTCATTCACCCCCCACATCCGATCACTCGCTTGCTCTTCTTATCTGCATCTCAAAAACATTTCTAGAATTCGACCTTTTCTTACTTTCGATTCTGCAAAAACTCTTAAAGTTTTTATTCATTCTCGTCTGGACTACTGTAACTCTCTACTAATCGGCCTTCTCTTACCACACTCTCCCCCCTCCAATCTGTCCTGAATGCTGCAGCCAGAATCATATTCCTCACCAACCGTTACACCGATGCCTCTACCCTGTGCCAGTCATTACACTGGTTACCCATCCACTCCAGAATTCAATATAAACTTATTATTCTCACCCACAAAGCACTCCACGGCTCAGCACCAACCTACATCTCCTCCCTGGTCTCAGCCTACCACCGTACCAGTTTCCTCCGTTCTGCTAATGACCTGAGGTTAACATCCTCAATAATCAGAACCTCCCACTCCCGTCTCCAAGACTTCTCACGTGCTGCGCCTATTTTTTGGAATGCACTACCCAGGAGACTTCAATTAATCCCCAATACCCACAGTTTTAAGCGTGCCCTAAAAACACATTTCTTCAGACTGGCCTACCGCTTCAACACATTAATGTAACTATCACTGTGTGGCCCATTCAATATTTTTTTACCATAACCAGGTTCCTCGCATCATGTTCTTACACGCTTCATGCATCTATTAGCCCTCTGTGTCTGTACGGTTACATATTCTGGCTGATAACCGGTACATGCAGCTTTACATGAACACCAGATCCTTACACTATGGCTGGTCAGAAAAATGAATGTAATTGTTACCATCCACCTTTCGGGTCTCCCCTATTTCCTCAGATTGTAAGCTTGTGAGCAGGGCCCTCATTCCTCTTGGTATCTATTGATTTATGTGATTATTTTTATGCTGTAATGTGTTTTATTGTCTGTACAAGTCCCCTCTCAAAACGTAAAGCGCTGCGGCATATGTTCGCGCTATAGAAATAAATTAACGGTATTATTACTTCAATGGATGTTAAAATGTTTGCTCTCTCACTTCCTAGCTATACCGTAATTAATTTTTTCTTTTCACCAACTATAATTAATCCCATATATTCAATGTGAGGGTGATATGTCCCCTATCTGGAGAGGTCGTATGGATTTTAATTATTTTTTTCTATGACATGTACTGGACCATTTCCTCTTCCGTGCATAGTGGTCCCTGCTGACTACCATCTCCAGACTTCTGGCCATCACCTCTTGTGTGCCGATCTCTGTGGGATTTGTGAGGTGCATTAATCTCACCATTTTGGCTGCCTTTGGCTCTGCTCCTGTAGATTATATGACAACTTGCCTTTTCTTTTTACCGTGGCTCATTTTGTGGACAAAAATCAAACATTTCCAAGAGACTTTTCAACACTTGCCAAAGCACTTTGTAAAAGCCCTGAGTTACTACATGTATAATTCATCGTGGCTGTCGAGTGCTGCTGGGAAAAAAAGATCTTCAGTGAAAGCCAAACACTATACACACATCAGAGAGAGAACTGAGGACATTCTGCTGAAATACTCTGTGCTGCTGGGGACTCTGCTCCTTCAGCTATCAGACTGGAACCTCTCATTTGTCTCACAACACTTCCCAGGTACATACAGCCGTGTGCTCACATGAGCGGGCAGGTCAATGCCCCAGACAGAATAAGCTCACTGCTCCTCTGAAATACTCTGTGCAGCTCTTGCCACTTCCAGTCTATATACCCTCACTTGCCTTCAACTTCCCTCTTCTCTCCGTTAATGTGATCATGTCTGACCTTAAAATCAAACACAACTGAAATACTCTGTGCTGCTGTGGTCAGTTTCAATACACGTTAATTAAACAAGTGAGGTATAAAAAGGTGTAATCTGGAAAATGTCACGACACCCATTCCTTCTGTGCTCAGTCTGTGGCCTCCCATGTGTCTCTATTCCCCTGTATCATGCAGCCTGTCACCACCCTCTACCTAAAAGATCAGTGCACTTCTCCCCTGAAATACTCTGTGCTGCTGTGTTAATTGGAGACCGACCCGGGATCTTCCACTATTATTTCACAACTTCCTATGTGTCTCTATTTCTTTCTTCGTCCTGACATTGTCCCTACCACATGTAGGACTGACCTCCCTAACAATGACATGAGCCGACAGGACACCGCCCCCATCCTTCCCCAGATCACTCCTGAAATACTCTGTGCTGCTGAAACCTTTCTTCCACTTTCAGTCTGTTTTTCACTCCAGATAAGTGCCCACATTCAGAAATTGATGCAGTTTTGGCGCTGCTTTTCACACAGCATCAAAATCTCAGCTGCCAGATGTTACAGAATAGAGGATGGGATTTCTAGAAATCCTATGCCCACTATGAGTGTAGGTGCACCTGCAAATCACTAGCGGACACTGACATGGGGGGCGTCTTTCAGGACCGCAGCATGTCAAATTCTCTAGCGGAGACACTAGACTCTGCAATAGACATTTCACCAATAGAATATTAAATACTCTGTGCTGCTGGGAACCCTCCTTCCCCCTGTATCAGTCTGTGATCACACACTCACGTCCTTATTACATTGGCCCTATCAATTTGATACAAAATGCTATTCATTTGTTACACAGGTGCTCACCCGGCTTTCCCAGGAACAGCAGCCATATTGCTGGTCACTCATCTTTCCCAGAAGCTGAAGGATTAGGATTTACTTTTTTAGGTGACTCTCTTATACATAGTTCATTCCCTTTTCTCGTCTTATTTTGGTCATTCTATTCTCAGTAGCAGGACACTTTCTCTCCCCGGAGAATCCAAACTTTCCCTGTCGCCGCTGCTCCCATGCAGATAAAATGGGGATAATGTGCACTTTCCAGCATGGCGAAAGGGATGGCGAGAGCTTAGCAACCGAGCGATCTCCCTACTGAACCCGAGATCTGTCTTACTCCGATGAAATATTTATGTGGTGATGAAATCCGACAAGGAATGCGCCTGTGATGTCCTCGGCAAGTGTCAGGCAGTTACCAGCAAGAAGCTGACGACAACCTAAAGTAGTGACCTCTGCCGGCGAACTCAGGTGAGACGTAACATCACACGGGCACCCTGACGGAGATCACCGTCATCTCCCCAATAATGGCTTTTTTATTACTTTAATGCTTATTATTCATTTACTATATAATTGTCTAAGGGTCACTTCTGTCACGAATATTCATTGGTTGCGGCCTCTGTTTGTCATGGAAATCCAAGTCACTGATTGGTCGCGGCAAAACAGCCACGACAATCAGCGACGGGCACAGTCCGGAAGAAAATCGCCGCTCCTTCCTCCCCGCAGTCAGTGCCCGGCGCCCGCATACTCCCCTCCAGTCAGCGCTCACACAGGGTTAATGGCAGCGTTGACCGCGCTGTATCGCACTCGGTTAACGCTGCTATTATCCCTGTGTGACCAACTTTTTACTATTCATGCGGCCTATGCAGCATGAATAGTAAAAAGATCTAATGTTAAAAATAATTTTAAAAATAAAAAATAGTTATATACTCACCCTCCGGTGGCCCCCGGATCAGGAACCGGCCTTTCCCGCTCCTTGCGACGCCCCGGTGACCGCTCCATGCATTGCGGTCTCGCGAAATGATGACGTGCAGTCTCGCGAGACCGCTACGTCATCATCTCGCGAGACCACAATGCACTCTTCAGACCGGAGCGCGTGAGAAGCGTCGGTAACCGCTTCGATCCGGGGGCCAACGGAGGGTGAGTATATAACTATTTTTTATTTTAATTCTTTTTTTTTTAACAGGGATATGGTGTCTGTTGTGAATTCCGTTCTTGGGCTCCCTCCGGTGGTTGTAAGTGGCACTTTTGTGAGTTCTGCTCTTGGGCTCCCTCTTGTGGTTTCTAGTGGTATGGCTGCTCCTTGGAGTTAGCTGTCATCAGCTGCCTCCACTTATCGTCTCTTCTGCTCGGCTATTTAGGCCTGGCTCTTTCTTCAGCCAGTGCCACTTGTAAATGGTTCCTGGTTGGATTCACATCTCTTTGGAGTTCCCTGTTATCCTGACCAGTTCAGCTAAGCTAAGTTTTTGCTTGTTCTTTTCTGTCCATAGATTGTGGACTTATCCATTCTGTGCTTTCTATGTTTGTCCAGCTTATCAGTGTGAATTAATTCTGTCTTGCTGGAAGCTCTGGGAGGCAGATTTGCCCTCCACACCTTTAGTCAGGTGTGGAGATTTTTTGTAAACTCTGCGTGGATTTTTGTAGTGTTTTACACTGACTGCACAGTATTCCATCCTGTCCTATCTTTTTAGCTAGTCTGGCCTCCTGTGCTCATCCTGGTTTCATTCTGTGTATGTCTTTTCCCTCTCCACTCAGAGTCATTATTTGTGGGGGGCTAATCTATCCTTTGGGGATTTTCTCTGAGGCAAGATAGCTTTCCTGCTTCTTTCTTTAGGGGTAGTTAGCTCTTAGGCTGTGACGAGATGCCTAGGGAGAGTTAGGAGCATTCCACGGCTACTTCTAGTGTTGTGTTTAGCTTAGGGACTGCGGTCAGTACAGTTACCACTTCCTTCAGAGCTCGTTATATGTTGCTCCTAGACCACCGTATCATAACAGGTGCCCACATTGCTATAGACTGCGTGGGCTGTGCAATATATTACGTGGGCTGTGCAATATACTACGTGGGCTGGGCAATGTACTACGTGGGCTGCGCAATGTACTGCGTGGGCTGCGCAATGTACTGCGTGGGCTGCGCAATGTACTGCGTGGGCTGCGCAATGTACTGCGTGGGCTGCGCAATGTACTGCGTGGGCTGTGCTATACACTACGCACACATTCTAGAATACCCGATGCGTTAGAATTGGGCTACCATCTAGTTAATTACATAAACATGGTAAGAATAGAAACGTTTAAAAATGCTATGACTGAGGCAGGACATATCTGCGATCTCTAGAAACTTTGGGAGTATGGATTTTTAGCTCCTCTGCACATCTCTGACCCACTGACGATGTGTACGAGTAATAAGATACTGCCCCCTGCTGGCAGAATGGTGTGAGTGCTGCAACTATATTTAGAGGAAGAGAATACTTTCTTTTCTTCCTGGCAGAAGGGCACCATGTCACTAGTAGAGATTAGCTCAGTTTTTTCTGACACAAAGATCCAAATCCAGATTCACTTCACATGGAAGTAAATGATACAAGTCGTTGTTCCTGCAGCCGCCACTAGAGGGAGCTCATTGCTTTATATTGGAGTGAATGGCGGGGTGGTCCAGTGGTCAGGGTTGGCCTCTATGTCAGGCCCGGATTTAGGGGTGGGCCCAAGGGGCCCGGGCCCTGGGCCACCCACCAAGCGGGGGCCTCCCACCAATATAGGGATAAATATCTCAAAACATGTAAAATACACGTCTCTTTGCTGTGAACCATTTCTAATGATAAGGAACATTTAAGAAAAGAGAAACTATTGAAAGTGTAAGGACCTGGCTACGGTCCTACATCTCAGTGGCTGGCGCAGAGTGGCAGAGTCATGGCACCTGACCTGCGTCAGCATCCACTGACCTGGATAGCCAGGCTGCCTTAGTACCCTCCCTGTACCTAATGCTTAGCTTATGGCATGCAGCAGCCTTCTCGCCTTCACGATGCCGGCGCAAGAAGAGGATTCTCTTCGGCAGCACAGCAACAGCCTCTGATATATACAGCCCGGCAGCAGCCCCTCATATATATATATATATACAGCCCAACAGCAGCTTCTAATATATACAGCCCAGCAGCATACACACACTGTCATGGCCAAAAGTATTAACACCCCTGCAATTCTGTCAGATAATACTCAGTTTCTTCCTGAAAATGATTGCAATCACAAATTCTTTGGTATTATTATCTCATTTAATTTGTCTTAAATGAAAAAAAAACACAAAAAGAATTGTCCTAAAGCCAAATTGGATATAATTCCACACCAAACATAAAAAGGGATGGACAAAAGTATTGGCACCCTTTGAAATATCATGTGATGCTTCTCTAATTTGTGTAATTAACAGCACCTGTAACTTACCTGTGGCACCTAACAGGTGTTGGCAATAACTAAATCACACTTGCAGCCAGTTGACATGGATTAAAGCTGACTCAACCTCTGTCCTGTGTCCTTGTATGTACCACATTGAGCATGGAGAAAAGAAAGAAGACCAAAGAACGGTCTGAGGACTTGAGAAACCAAATTGTGAGGAAGCATGAGCAATCTCAAGGCTACAAGTCCATCTCCAAAGACCTGAATGTTCCTGTGTCTACCGTGCGCAGTGTCATCAAGAAGTTTAAAGCCCATGGCACTGTGGCTAACCTCCCTAGATGTGGACGGAAAAGAAAAATTGACAAGAGATTTCAACGCAAGATTGTGCGGATGTTGGATAAAGAACCTCGACTAACATCCAAACAAGTTCAAGCTGCCCTGCAGTCCGAGGGTACAACAGTGTCAACCCGTACTATCCATCGGCGTCTGAATGAAAAGGGACTGTATGGTAGGAGACCCAGAAAGACCCCACTTCTTACCCAGAGACATAAAAAAGCCTGGCTGGAGTTTGCCAAAACTAACCAGAAAAAGCCTAAAACGTTTTGGAAGAATGTTCTGTGGTCAGATGAGACAAAAGTAGAGCTTTTTGGGCAAAGGCATCAACATAGAGTTTACAGGAGAAAAAAAGAGGCATTCAAAGAAAAGAACACGGTCCCTACAGTCAAACATGGCGGAGGTTCCCTGATGTTTTGGGGTTGCTTTGCTGCCTCTGGCACTGGACTGTTTGACCGTGTGCATGGCATTATGAAGTTTGAAGACTACCAACAAATTTTGCAGTATAATGTAGGGCCCAGTGTGAGAAAGCTTGGTCTCCCTAAGAGGTCATGGGTCTTCCAGCAGGACAATGACCCAAAACACACTTCAAAAAGCACTAGAAAATGGTTTGAGAGAAAGCACTGGAGACTTCTAAGGTGGCCAGCAATGAGTCCAGACCTGAATCCTATAAAACACCTGTGGAGAGATCTAAAAATGGCAGTTTGGAGAAGGCACGCTTCAAATATCAGGGACCTGGAGCAGTTTGCCAAAGAAGAATGGTCTAAAATTCCAGCAGAGCATTGTAAGAAACTCATTGATGGTTACCGGAAGCGGTTGGTCGCAGTTATTTTGGCTAAAGGTTGTGCAACCAAGTATTAGACTGAGGGTGCCAATACTTTTGTCTGGCCCATTTTTGGAGTTTTGTGTGAAATGATCAATGTTTTGCTTTTTGCTTCATTCTTTTTTGTGTTTTTTCATTTAAGATAAATTAAATGAAGATAATAATACCAAATAATTTGTGTTTGCAATCATTTTCAGGAAGAAACTGAGTATTATCTGACAGAATTGCAGGGGTGTCAATACTTTTGGCCATGACTGTACAGCCCATCAGAAGCCTCTCATACATATACAGCCCAGCAGAAGCCTCTCATACATATACAGCCCAGCAGAAGGATCTCATACATATACAGCCCAGCAGAAGCCTCTCATACATATACAGCCCAGCAGAAGGATCTCATACATATACAGCCCAGCAGAAAGATCTCATACATATACAGCCCAGCAGAAGCCTTTGATATAGACAGCCCAAACTTCTACAATATACAAAGATACATATGTACATATTTTAATCTTTAACACCCTTTCAGGACTTCAAGGGCTGACAAGGGCAGATATACTGCATGAATTGGACTTTAGTGACATCATTAGTGATTTTGCAGAACGAAAATCAAGGAAAGTGCCCGGGTTGTAAAAAATGAATGATTTTACTTGAATTAATCTTCATAAATGATCTTTGTAAATAAACTTGCGTTCGTTTCATTTTGTGTTTTTGCATTACGTATTGCAGCACCTTGAAAAATGGGCCTCCCTCCAAAATGGGCCCTGGGCCACCCACCTCTTTAATCTGGTCCTGCTCTATGTTCAGGTCTGTCGCCCATTTTACACCCCTTTAGTCAATCACAGGAAGGCTTGAATGTACCACAAGGCAATGCCTCCAGCCGATATGGAAAGGAAAGGATGAGACGGATTTCTTGCATGTTTGCAATAGTGGAAACTACATACAAGTGCCAAAACCTCAGCCACACATAGAACCTATGTGTCAGAAATTAAAGATATTGATCCTGTCACTGGAGCGACATTGGATAAAGCACCCCCCCCACACACACATCAAACATATCCTACATATGTCGGGTCTGCACTGAGCTCCTGAATCCCATCAGCCTCCAGTGCTGCCCACACAGCAACTAATTATAGAAAGCAAGTCTGCGGACAGGGAACGGAGCAGAGGATTGGAGGGGAAACCGAGAACAAGGGATTTTAGTAAAGGGGTGCTAGAGCAAATCTCTATCATGCCTGTATGTGCTGTGCTTTTAATACAAGCTACTATGCTCTTATCAGTCACTTCAGGAAGAGGAGTAGACTACTACAGTGTTCTTCAATGGGATAATTATCAGCAAGTCCCAGAAGATCCCAGCTCATCCAAGACCAGGAGAGGATCCACCAGAGGAGCCCGTTCAGGGGGCTGAAGGGTCGACTGGAGCCCAGTGGGAACAGAAGTCCCGACAGAGGAGCCCAGGAGGGTGTGGGAGGGCCAACTTAAGAGCCGGGGGGGGGGGAAAGAGGGCCGACAGAGAAGCCCAGGAGGGTGTGGAAGGGCCAACTGAAGGGGAGGGGGAAGGAGGGCCAACGGAGGAGCCCGGGAGGGCACAGAGCAGCAAACTGAAGAGCCGGGGGGGAAAAAAGGAGGGCCGTCAGAGGAGCCCAGGAGGGCGTGGAAGGGCCAACTTAAGGGGGGGAAGGAGGGTCGATGGAGGAGCCCGGGAGGGCACGGAACAGCCAACTGAAGAGCCGGGGGGGGGGAAGGAGGGCCAACAGAGGAGCCCGGGAGGGCGTGGAAGGGCCAACTGAAGGGGGGGAGGGCCAACAGAGGAGCCCGGGAGGGCACGGAACAGCCAACTGAAGAGTCGGGGGGGGAAGGAGGGCCGACAGGAGCCCGGGAGGGCACGGAACAGCCAACTGAAGAGTCGGGGGGGAAGGAGGGCCGACAGAGGAGCCCAGGGGGGCGTGGAAGGGCCAACTGAAGGGGGGGGAGGGGAGGGCCAACAGAGGAGCCCGGGAGGGCACGGAACAGCCAACTGAAGAGTCGGGGGGGGAAGGAGGGCCGACAGAGGAGCCCAGCAGAGCGTGGAAGAGCCAACTGAAGGGGTGGGGGGGAGGGCCAACAGAGGAGCCCGGGAGGGCATGGAACAGCCAACTGAAGAGTCGGGGGGGAAGAAGGGCCGACAGAGGAGCCCAGGAGAGCGTGGAAGAGCCAACTGAAGGGGTGGGGGGGAGGGCCAACAGAGGAGCCGGGGAGGGCACGGAACAGCCAACTGAAGAGTCGGGGGGGGAAGGAGGGCCGACAGGAGCCCGGGAGGGCATGGAAAAGCTAACTGAAGAGTCGGGGGGGGAAGGAGGGCCGACAGGAGCCCGGGAGGGCATGGAACAGCCAACTGAAGAGTCGGGGGGGAAGGAGGGCCGACAGAGGAGCCCAGGGGGGCGTGGAAGGGCCAACTGAAGGGGGGGAGGCGGGCCAACAGAGGAGCTCGGGAGGGCACGGAACAGCCAACTGAAGAGCACGGGGGAGGGGAGGGCCGACGGAGGAGCCCAAGAGAGGGGTGGGAGGGCCAACTGAGGAGCCCGAGAAGGGCCGACGGAGGAGCCCAGGAGAGGGGTGGGAAGGCCGACTGAGGAGCCCGAGAAGGGCCGACGGAAAAGCACGGGAGAGGGGTGGGAGGGCCGACGGAGAAGCCCGGGAGGGGGCAGAAGGGCCGACGGAGGAGCCCGGGAAGGGGCAGAAGGGCCGACGGAGGAGCCCGGGAAGGGCCGACGGAGGAGCCCGGGAAGGGCCGACGGAAGAGCCCGGGAAGGGCCGACGGAAGAGCCCGGGAAGGGCCGACGGAAGAGCCCGGGAAGGGCCGACGGAAGAGCCCGGGAAGGGCCGACGGAGGAGCCAGGGAAGGGCCGACGGAGGAGCCCGGGAAGGGCCAACTGAGGAGCCCGGGAAGGGCCGACAGAGGAGCCCGGGAAGGGCCGACAGAGGAGCCCGGGAAGGGCCGACAGAAGAGCCCGGGAAGGGCCGACAGAGGAGCCCGGGAAGGGCCGACAGAGGAGCCCGGGAAGGGCCGACAGAGGAGCCTGAGAGGGAGCAGAAGGGCCGATGGAGGAGCCCAGGGCTGAAAGGACCGACGATGGAGCCCGGGAGGGAACGGAATGACCGACGGAGGAGCCTGGGGGTGAAAGGGCTGACTGAGAAGCCGGTGAGGGGGGTGGAGATTCAGAAGAGCCCAGGAGGGGGCGGAGGGGCTGACGGGTTGATGGAGGAGTGCTGCTATGTTGAGAAGGGGGCACATTCAAGAGATTGAGAGAACACCTAATATTGTATTTTCTGGTCTCTGTCGGGCCCCCACCATGATGGGGTTAATGATTTGCTGGAAGATTGTGTACTTTTCTTTCTGTGGTCATTGCTGTGGTGTCAGGGATTTCCTCCCACTGATGTCATCACACTATAGTCTTCCCATTCCCCAGATGTCACTCGCAGGGGACAGAGCTGAAATTAAGACACAAGAGATTGCCATATGGTTTCCTTATTGGATTCAATAGTGAAAGGATAACATCTCCTAATCCCACAGAAGGACATCCCCAAACCCCACCAGACCGGAAAACAAAAGAGAAAGCAAAGTGCCCAACAATCCAGATGTCAATATTGAAGGTCTACTCTTATTGAACAGTTTTTAATTAACTTTACCAACTGCCAAAACCCCCAATCACATGGACGGCAACCAATAAACCCCCCACCATTCAGACTGGCAGTAACTGGGGGTCAGGTGGGACTTTCCATAGGAGCACTGTGATTCAGTGGGAACCCGTCCCCTCAGACACCCTAGTATAATCTCCCTCAAAATAAAATAGATGATGAAGCTGAATATAGGGGTTACCTTAAAGTGGACCTCAAACATTTGCAAGCATATAAAATAAAGCCAGGTGGTACTGCCCTCCGACTCTGTATATTGACTGCAGTATTGATATTATAACAACATTGAGCATCAACGCTGCAGCCGATCGCGGAGTTCAGTGACTCAGTGATTGTACCATCTGGCTTTGATATTTTATAGGCCTACAGGCATGTGAGGGTCTACTTTGCTGAAAATTGAAGACCCCTTTAAGGTGAGATCTGCTTTAAAAAGGAGGCTTATGATATTGATGACATATACAAAGCACGGGTCATTAATATCACATCAATGAGGGTCCACTACCCATCATCTCTCCTTCATTAGATGTTATCAGACACCATGGAGGTCAGGTGTGAATAAAGTAGAAGTGGAATAGAACAGCGTCATACACCATCTAGTGGCTGTTCTCGGTACTGCAGGTCAGCTCTTATTGAAAGTGTTATGGGTGCAGTACCCGAGAACCGCCACTACACAGGGTACAGTGCTGTGCTGCTCTAGGGCTATACCTTGGTTACATCTGGCCTCCCGATATCAGTGGGTTCAGACAACTTTTATGATTTTTATCTAATGTGTATGGGCGTCCTTAGGCCCCACCATGCTCATTAGACTGTCCTGTTGAAATAGGTGGTCTTGGCCTCTCTGTCTCAAATTTGTATGAAGCCTTCCAACTCACCTGGCAGATGATGGGGTGCCCCGATCCATTTGACCTTAGCAATATAAACCACAAGAGGTGTCTGTCAGCAGCTCGTACATACAGGACACACAAGCACTCGACAGAGCCAAAAACTCCTGGGTATGGAGGAGCCAAGAGATAGCTGCAGCCAAACGTCATTCAACTAAAAGATATAGTTTGTGAGCTCCTTATTCATTGGATCGTTATTTGCCAATCCACTGGCTGCTGCAGCTATCGCTTATGATCATTTATGTGACCACTGCAGCCAATCACAGGTCTCAGTGGTAATGTTTGCATGTATATTTTATGACTGCTGAGTCAAGCGCTGGGTGAAACAGCATGACCGCAGAACTGACCGAGACCACAGGAGAGAGTGGGATTCAGCACCTAGGTAATGGTTATTTTTTTATTTATACCCCTATTCTTGGGTAACTTTCTTAAAATCATAGAAAACCCCTTTGTCCCCATGTAGCGTATATACAGCATTTTTTATCTTGTTTAAGCGTTTAACTGGCCAAGAAAAGTGGATATGATTTTATGAAAACTTCTCCTCGCTGTTAGGGTATGTGCACAGGTTGCGGATTTGGCCCTGCGGATCCACAGCAGTTTTCCATGCGTGTACAGTACCATGTAAACATATGGAAAACCAACTCCGCAGTGCACATGCTGCAGAAAATTCCGCGTGGAAACGCTGCAGTTTATTTTCTGTGGCATGTCAATTCTTTGTGCGGATTCCGCAGCATTTTACACCTATTCCATAACAGGAATCTGCAGGTGTAAAACCGCAGGTGAAATCTGCACAAAAACTGCACTAATTTGCGGGGAATCCACAGGTAAAACGCAGTGCACATACCCTTACTGCTGAAATGTGTGTTTTGGGGTTTTTTGTGCATTTTTCTTCTCTGTAGGCTGGGTTTTATGGGATGCCTGAAAAACACCAAGGTTACTTACCGGTAGCTGTTTTTCCAGAACCCATGACAGCTCACCTGCGACAGTGATCCGCCAAGCCAGGAGAGGAATCTACTGAAATAAACCACAGTACCTCTCTCCCGCTTTAGCTGGTTACAGAGCATGAGAGGACCTCCCGATTAATTTACACATATAACCAACACCACATTATAAACACATCCAATATATATAGGACACCCATAAGGTGAAAAAGGGTGGGGAATATACGGGTGCTGTCATGGGTTCTGGAAAATCAGGCTACCGGTAGGTAACCTTGGCGTTTCCCTTCATCCATGACAGCACACCTGAAAGACTTCTGGAAAATTTAAAACACCTTAGGGAGGAACCACCGCTTGCAGCACCCTTCTACCAAAGGTCAGGTCAGCAAAGGAGAATAGATCCAATCTATAGTGCCTAGAGAGGTGGATGGTGAGGACCAAGTAGCGGCTTAACAAATTTGATCAATGGATAACTCCGCTTTCTCTGCCCAAGAGGTCGCCACTGCTGTGGTGGAATGAGCCTTGATGCCATCAGGGATCAGAGCACCACTAGCAGAGTATGCTAAACTAATGTCCTCCCTAATCCATCTGGAAATGGTACCTTTTGACACCCCGTAACTCTTTCTACTACCCTAGAAGGTTACAAATAGGGACTGAGCTTTCCTCCACTGACTAGTCACAGATATATACTGTAATAGTGCCTTTCGAACATCAAGATTATGAAGCTTCCTCTCTCCCAATTAGGGTTATTACAGATGGAAGGTAGGACAATCGTTTGACTTTGCTGAAACTGACGCCACCTTGGGAAGATAAGCCTGATCAGGTCTAAGGCTGGTTTCAGACTTGCGTACAGGAGTGCTGTGGATGGCAGTGTGCCTCCTCCCTGAAACCACGCCTACGCACCGCCTGCGCCTCCTGGCATCCTGCGTACCTATCTTTATCATTGGGTATGCAGGGATGTACGCTGTATGCGGATGCCTCCGCCTGCGCCAAAACGGTGCATGCGGAGGCATCCGCATACAGCGTACGTCCCTGTGTACCCAATGTTAAAGATAGGTACGCAGGGCACCGCAGGACGCAAGGAGGCGTAGGCGTGGTTTCAGGGAGGAAGAAGGGAAGAAGTACACTGCCATCCACAGCACTCCCGTACGCAAGTCTGAAACCAGCCTTAGCACATCTCTATCCTCATATATTTGTGTATAAGGAGGATTTATAGAAAAGGACTGTAGATCACTCACCCTACAAGCTGATGTCAGAGCCATTAATATGATCGATTTGAGGGTAAGATATTTTGGCGATAACTCCTGTACGGGTTCAAATGGCTCTTTGGTCAAAGCATCTAGTACCAGGTTCAGATCCCATGGGGGGACCCTCGGGACTGGTCTGGATCTATCAAAGGATTTTATGAACCTTGCAACCCAAGTATTAGCCACCAGGTTACAACTATATAATGCACCCAAAGCAGACACCTGGGCCTTAAGGGTACTAGTAGCGAACCCCAGTTCAAATCCCAACAGAAGGGACTCTAGGATGGGACCAATTGGAATCTTTAGGCCTAATGGCTTTCCTAAAAAAAAAAAAAAATATGTCATGTCCTGCCGTAGATTCTCATCATTATGGGTTTCCTACTTTCTAGCAAGGTGGAAACTAGCCCCGGTGAAAAACCCCTGTTACTCAGTACTGCCCTTTAAAATTCCACACAGCTAGATGGAAGCCCTTTACTTGAGTGTGGAATAGTGGCACTTGTATAAGAAGGTCTGGGATCTCCAGCAGGATCCATGGATCTGATAGGGACATTGTCCTTAAAAGGGAAAATCAAGGTGTATTTGGCCAGAAGGTGGCAATCATACTCACCCTCGCCTAATCCTCCCTGATCTTCCTCACGACCTCTGATAACAATAGAGGAAAGGCGTAAGCAATCTTGAAGTCCCAGGGAATTTGGAAGGAGTCTACTGCAAATGGGTTTTCCCTGGGGTTCAGAGAACAGAACCTTTTTATCTTCCGGTTGTGTCTATCGGCAAACAGATCTATTTCCAGCAACCCCCATAGACAGACTACTTCCTGGAACAGTCTGTGATTTAGGGCCCATTCTCCCTGTTTTAGTTTGTTGCAGATTAGCAAGTCTGTCTAGACGTTCTCTGCTCGCCTTATGTGTAGTGCTGTAAGGGACAAAAGATGCTGTTCTGCCATCTGGAGGATGTTGTTTGCTGCTACCATTAAGGTGGAACCATGTTCCCACCTGGTGATTGATATACACCACTGTGGCCCGGTTGTCTGAAATAATGTAGACGTGGCAACCCAGGAGGAGAGGAAGAAAGCTTTCTAGAGCCCTTTCTACCACCCACAATTCTTTTAGTTTTGATGACCTTTCCAGCTCTGGAGGTGCCCAAGACCGCTGAACAGCCTGACCTCTCAGATGTGCCCCCCAATCTGAGATGCTCGCATCTGTCGTGATTATGTAGCTTAATGGCCTTACCCATGGGACTCCTGATGTTAAGTTCACCCTGTCGGTCCACCATCTGCGGGAGTTCCTAACCTCTGAAGAAAGATTTACCTTCCCTTCTAAACGCCCTTTTAGCGATCTCTGTGCAGACAGTATCTCCCATTGCATCCGCCTAGTTTGGAATTGGGCCCATTTCACTACTGAGATGCAGGACGTTAAGGTTCCCAACAGGGTCATTATTTTCCTCAGGGACATCTGTGGAAGTTCTATGGCTGTCAAGGTTAGGTTTACCGGCCGTAGTCCTCTCCTTGTATCGGCATTTACTGCAAACATACTGCCCTCTGTAACCATGTCCATAACACATTGAAAGAAATAAAGGACAAAGGTTTTTTAACTATACGAAAAGTTGGAGTGGTGCGGCTTTTTTTCTTTGGATCTTAGGTTTGCCA
Source organism: Ranitomeya imitator (assembly GCF_032444005.1). Classification (NCBI taxonomy): domain Eukaryota; kingdom Metazoa; phylum Chordata; class Amphibia; order Anura; family Dendrobatidae; genus Ranitomeya; species Ranitomeya imitator. The sequence goes on along the minus strand of NC_091283.1, from coordinate 164,087,404 downwards.
CCTTCTCTACCTTGTTCTCGGGCAAGAAACAAGCCTGCAGCTCGGAGTTCAGTACATGGCCAAAGAAGGTCTGCTCCCTTAGGGGTTGTAGCCTTGATTTTTGAGTGTTCATCATCCAGTCAGACCTTGTAAGACTACTGAAACTTCTTTTAACTGCGTAGCACAGTGGTCCTCCGATCTTCCTACTAGTAGATGTTCGTCGTCCAGGTAAGAAATGATGACTGTGTTCCAGATACGAAGGCCGCCATCTCTGCTACCAAATTTGGTGAACACTCTCGGGGCTATTGACAACCCAAAGGGAAGAGCTCGGAACTGAAAATTTTCTGACTACACCTTGAATATATAAGGCCACCCTCAGGTATTTCTGATGGTCCAGATGGAATGGGATGTGATAGTAAGCATCCGTTAAGCCAATTACCACCATAAAACAATTGTGATGAAGAAGCTTTATTGCTGTATTCACTGACTCCATCTTGAAGGTGTGATTTTTTTAATCCAGCGATTGAGACCTCTGAGATTTATGATGGTTCTGAATGAGCCATCCGACTTCTTTAACCAAAAAAGGGGGGGGGAATAAAATCCCTTTCCGTTTTGTTCACCCAAAAGCTAGTGCCGGACCTGTTTGTCTCTAGGGCAAGTTGTTCTCCTGACTATCTTCTGATGAGGGGGTTGCTACAAATGTTTGACATGGCAGATGGTAAAACTCTATCTTCAGGTCTTCCATCACTATATCCAGGACCCAGGTTTTGGAGGAGATGTTCTCTCAGGCCTGAATAAAAAGGGAAAGCCTCCCCCCTGCTGATGTTATGGCGTAATTGTGAGGACTTTTTGGAAGTGGAGGAAGGACCGCCGAACATGAATCCGGACTCCCTTTTAGTTCCATCTTCCCAATTTCTTCTTTCCACCGGAGAATATCCACTATTGAATTTTTTCATCCAAAAGGAAGATCTTCTTGGCTCCCTTCAGAACCTGAGAAAGCCCTTCTTCCTGGCACCAGCTTTCTCCAGGATGTCATCCAGCTTTTTCCCCAAACAAAAACTGGCCATCACACGGTAAAGAACATAACTTGTTCTTCGACTTCAGATCTCCTGGACAGCCTTTGAGCCATAAGGCCCGTCTTGCTGTGTTTGATAGACCAGCAGACCTGGCTGCCAGTCTCACATAGTCAGCGGATGTATCCGCCAGGAATGCTGCGGCTCTGTGCAGAGACATGTTAGAATCTTGTCAATCTCTTGACACCTTGAACTTAAGCTGTTCCTCCAGCTGTTGTAGCCAAATCATTAGGAAACGTGCAGCACAAGTTCCAGTGATTACTGATTTCGGTCCTCCCACTGCCGCTTCCCATGTGTGTCTTAGATAAGTGTCCACCTTCTTATCTAATGGGTCCCTGTGTACCCCCAAATCTTCCAAGGGAAGCGCTGACCTCTTAGAAGACCTGAACACAGCGCCACCGACTCAAGGGACCTTGTCCCACAACTCTATCTTTTTCCTCAAAAGGATATCTCTTTTGAGGATGAGGGCAGTGCACCAGATTTCTCTGGTTTCTTCGACTCTCTGCTACTAAGAGCCTGGACCTTAGTATTGACCCGGAAGGAGCATTTTTTTAATTTTCCTCTAATCCTCCAAACATCACTTCCTCAAGAGACTTGGGCGCTTTCTCCTCCTTAAGGCCATTACAACAACTATGGGCTTAAAGTAGCTTATCCATGTTCTCCAATGGAAAGCACGGTCTGCCCCCCGTGTCACTGTCCGAGGACTCAGTATATTATTGTCCCTGTGTGATTTTGGAGAGGATTCAGAGTTAAAAGAAAACTCTAATTTTTTTCTTCCCTTTTTTCAACAGGGTTTTAAAGGGAGCCCTCTATTTCGGATCTAATAACGGATCGAAGTCTTGCTGCAAAGTTAGGGGTCTCCTCACTAATGGTTTTGTGGATGCAGTCGGAGCAAAGATCCTTCTGCCAGACCACTAAGGGGGCTTTTGTATAGCGCGCACTCCCTGTTCCTCTTCTTTACGCTAGCTTTCCTAGGTCCCTCCTAATGATCTAAACCAACAATAAGGGGCCCATTAACAAAATTATTACATTCACGGAGATCACTGACCACCCGCTGTCATTCAAGGGTACCGGATTCGGAGGCTGTGGTAGGACACATAACGTATCCTCTATGGACACTGAGGAATCTTGGGATGCCCTTCTCCTCTGGCTTGGACGGCTGCTGCTTCTACCACTCGAACGGCTGCCTCCCTTGTGACAACGCTGATGATGAGCTGTTGGCTGCTGAAGATTGCCTTGGTCATTGTTCACCTAGTATGATGACCCGGACCTTTAGCAGCCACCTGCTCTGCTGCTCACCCTTAAGAAGGGCCAGCTCCATCTTGTGGGGCCTCCATTCCAGTCCCGACATTTGCCCTCCCCCTCGAAAGCCAGCCGGGCACGTTGTCTTATCCAGTATCCCAGCCAGCATTGCGTAGGGCGTCATCTTCTTTCCAGGCACATCCCAATGTCACTCGGGCATGCCCATACCCAGCGTGCCCTGCGCCAGTGCGACGCCAGCGGTACTTGCCGGATATTGCCCCGGCTGCTACATCACGCTTAGAACAGCAGGGATCCAGCACAGGGAGGGCAGCACGGCGGACCAAGCCAGGACAGTGCTTACTGTGCCGCCCGCGCTAGCACATACACAGAGCTCCTGGGGGACCCGTGGACAGCGCTTCCAGCCACCTGAACGCCGGCGCCACAGGTACGCAGCCTGCTCTTCCGACAGCAGGACAGGCCTGGGAAAATCCTTTTATATTCATCCATTAGAGGTTTTCGTCGATTTTAGCATGGGAATCCCACCAAGGACAGAACCCCAACTGAACCGGGGCGAGGTACTCCCCTTTTATTTCAGTAGGTTCCTGTCCTGGCTGGACGGATCCCTCTCTCAGGTGTGCTGTCATTGGTTATGGGAAAAATGCATGTAAAAAGTGCAATTGCAGATTAAACTGAAAGCTGTGTTTAAAAAAATTAAATGCTGCACTGAAAATGCAATAATCAGAGAAGATGGTAGAATTATTACGTGTTTTAGAGCGGACAGTGGTAATGGGCGAGCCCCTTTATGTTCGGGTCCTGTGGATTCGGCCAAACAGTTAAAAAAACAAGTTCGGTTCGGGTACGAGAACAGTACCCAAACCCGGACCCCAATCAAATGAATGGGAGGGTCCAAATATCCTTTGTTTACCACGCTGTCATCTGCGGAGGTTCCAAACATACTTTGGAACTGAACAGCGGTAAGATCATTACCGCCAGACAGAGCGCTGCAGCTCCCACGCTGTCAAATGACAACGTGAGCCAGCAGCTGTGACCAGAGGTAAAAGGTTTACCTCCAATCACAGGCATCGGCTGATGATAGAACTACTCCCATCAGCCTACGCCTGCTGTCGCTGATAAGAGCAAGTGCAGGCATCGCAGATGGGAGTATTCATCAGCTGGCACCTGCGCTACAAATAATAATAAGAAAAAAGTGTGGGTTCCCAACTATTTTTAATAACTAGCATGCCAAACTAAAGGTCAGGTACCCATCCGATCTGAGATTACCTTCACGTTTGGTGGATGGGCTCACAATTTTTGGCCAAATCTTCTGCTAAGCATCTCATGTGTTTTTTCATAGATTTCACAAGCCATTATGCTATTCACATTTCATGTATCACACATTTCCTTGCTTTAGTACAGTAAAATTGAGTGCAGCCATTGATCTATTTGCTAGCATGCCAAACTGATAGCTGTGGGCTGCAACGCCGAGCTGTCAGCGTTAGCAAGGCTGACTATTAAGGATAGAGGGGTCCCCACACCTTTTTTATAAATTATTTAAATAAATAATTTTAAAAAACGGCATGGGGTCCCCCCCATTGGACAACTAGGCAAGCTAAAGCAGACAGCTGGGGGCTACTATTCTCAGGCTGGTAAGGGGCCATGGATATTGGCCATGTTAGACGGCAATGTGAGCAAACCCTTAACCAGAGTATTGCATTGCACTGAATCTTCTTTGCAGGTCATTTACCAATTTCAACATTCCAGTTAATTTTCCAAAGCTGGCACATGGGGTAATGAGTAGTGATGAGCGAATATAATCGTTACTCAAGATTTCCCGAGCATGCTCGGGTGTTCGAGTATTTTTTTAGTCCTCAGAGTTTTAGATTTTAGCGCTGCAGCTGAATGATTTACATCTGTTAGCCAGCATAAGTACATGTGGGGATTCCCTAGCAACCAGGCAACCCCCACATGTACTTATGCTGGCTAACAGATGAATCATTCAGCTGCGGTGCTAAAAACTAAATTTCCGAGCACTAAAAAATACTCTGAGGACACCCGAGCGTGCTTGGGAAATCTCGAGTAACGAGTATATTCGCTCATCACTAGTAATGAAGCAACAGAGGAGGAAAAGGGAGTAAGCTTTCTGGCTATAAACTATGAAGCATCAATCCCTCAATACAAAGGCTGGAGCTTAACGTATGTATTACTTCCAGATACACACAGAGAAATTGTAGCAGGTGAAAAATGAAAATGTGACTACGACCCCTGAATGACCAAAGTAATGAAATGCTCTGAGGACACACTAATACATTAATATTAGTGCCAGCTTCGGTTTAGGGAAGTAATGCCAGTCGTGCTTGTTTCCCTTTTCAAATTATGAACGTTTCTGAGAATTTGTTCTTCTTACTGAAACACTGAAGGACATCTTGTGGTCAGGAAAAAGACGAGTTACAAAGAATAAGAATTTAACAAAAAAAAAAAAACCCAGAAGCTTCAGGATTTATTGTTCACCCTGTCATTTCACTGAAACAGAAAGACCATTCCTCACAGCTGCTCCAGGACCACAAGGGTTCAGGGGTCTATGTTCTGAATACCAAAGTTAAAGGGTATAGTCCACTACTTTGCTATTGATGACCTCTCTCCTGCAGAAGCTGATCTGCAGTCTCTGTAGCAGCCACTAGACCCGGGTCCTGCAAACAGATTTGGTCATATTTACCTTTGTTTTCATTCCTCACCATTTACAAATCTGTTTGCAGTCAGGGAATGGAATATTCTTGTTTCCATTCAAGCCATATTCACGGGCAGCGTGAATCGGAGACAGGCTGTGTTACTGCAGACATGCATGTCTTTTTCTAAAATGCAACAGCATTAAAGAGAAGACATACTGTACATTGAATTAGTAGTCAGGTATAAATAAGTTCACCATGGCTGTGGAATCACTCAGTAAGCCAAACCTCCGACTCAGACTCCTCCTAAGTTTCCCTGACTTCCAACTGAGACTCTGACTCCATAGCAGATCCTGTACCCAATTTATTATATTTTTAGGAGTCGGAGTTGGATTATTTTATTATAACTCCAACAAAATTGACACTGACTTTGCTACTCCGACTCAACAGCCCTGCTACTCCCAAAGGTTGATACCTGCTAACTTCCCCCCCATTCCACACCTCACCTAGACTGATTTGTCTCCTCCTATAAACATATGGAGAAATCAATCCATTTAGGGAAGTGGGACAGGGAGAAGCTGCTGGGAATCAGCCTCTAGGACTTATCCAAGAGGGCCCCCATCTTGAAGTACATTTTCTATGAAATGCAGCATATGTGAACAGACTAAATTAGCAACAAGAATGTGTCCAAAATTCATGTGGTACTGGCACTTCAGACAATCATATAACCACCATTCTACTGAAAGTCCTCAATAGAAGTATGAAGAGATCCAGAATTTATGAGGGTATGTGTCCACGTGCAGTAAACGCTGCGTGTCTGACGCTGCATAGAGCCGCAGCGTCAGACACGCAGCGTCCAGATGTTACAGCATAGTGGAGGGGATTTAATGAAATCCCGTCTCCACTATGCGTGGTAACACGCACGCGGTGGCCCTGCGACTCCGGACATGCTGCGCGTCTTTTCAGATCGCAGCATGTCCGTATATCTTGCGGCGACGCAGCGTCGCCGCAAGATATAGCACAGGGCGCTATGGTGGGGAGCGATGATGCCGGATGTGTGCTATGAACACATCCGGCATCATCGCGTCCCAGAAAGGGGCGGGGCTTAGCGCAGAGCGGCTAAGCCGCTCCGGCGATACCGCCGGCCATCCTGAAAGTGGACACATACCCTTAAAGGTATCATATTGATTAATAATCCACTAAGAAAGTGACAATAGAAAAATGAAAAAATAAAACAGCAGAAAATGTCTCAGGCTATGTGCACACGTTCAGGATTTTTTCGCGTTTTTTCGGCGCTTTTCCGCTGCAAAAACGCTTAAAAACTCGTACATTAAGCACCCCATCATTTTAAAGCATTCCGCAATTTTTGTGCTCATGCTGCATTTTTTTCCCACGAAAAAAAACACATCGCGGAAAATAACGCAGCATGTTCATTAATTTTGCGGATTTGCCGCTATATTATTGCATTGAGAACCTCTGGAGAAAAAAAAAGCAAAAAATCCGCTCAAAAAACGCGAGTCCGGATTTGCTTCAGAAAAATTCTGCATACATTCCTGAACGTGGGCACATAGCCTCACACTAGGAGACACCACAAAATCCATAAATATAGTGCATCATTATTTATAACCAGGTATATACAAAGCCAAAAAATATTTGCATAGTTTATAATTTGTAATAAATAGTGCCTTGGTACATCAGGCTACAAAAGAAATTTAAGCAAATGGCAAACAACCCAATTGTCATCAGTACTTCCCTAAGGTAATATATGCATTGAGAGCCCTCAACAGTGATGGGGTACATACGGAAAAATAGGGTATATGTAGTATAGCTACCTGGAGATCATGAGAGTGGCGTCTCCCCACCCCAACCCGTGTTTCTCCACTGGCTGCTTCCGGGGGACTTCTTCACACCCCCGGATGAAGCCAGCGGTGAAACGACGCGAAAAGACGCAGCCGGTGTCTGATTCATACTGCAAGAATCAGCTGAGGGTGTCCCTTTAAACACAAACAGAATACTGAATACTATGGAGTGTGATGCAGCGGTAGGACCATAAACAGTGAAACGGCAGTGACCCAAGCAAATTCAAACAAAACGTTATTTTATTGTGTTACTTCACACAGTCAATATAGTATACGGCTTCTTCATACAGTCCATTAATAATGCATGGCTATATGACGCAGTCAATACACAGGCCGAACTTCCCTCTGTCCAGTTTTCCTGGGTGACCGCACGCCGGTAACAAGTCTCTGTACTCACTCAGCGCACTGCACTCTTTATCCTCCGGAGTGCAGCCGGGTACACATAAGACAGCCCAAGAAGCAGGGTGTCAGTCTCTGGTTCCTTTAGCCTCTGTGCTGCTCCACACAGAGAGAGCTCTGCAGACAACTGCCCTGTCTGCTTCCAAGAACACACTGACACACCTCCCCTAGTACTACAGTGCTTTTTAATCAGTCACTGCTTCACTACTCTAATTACAGCCACACCTGTGTCTGTAGTACACCCTCATGGCTTCACTACGCTTCCTTGCACATTCTGGAGAGCACATACAGCGCCCCCTAGCTGTAACAGGGGTCACTGCCTCACAGGAGACAGTTACAATCTATCTAATCTATTTAACTACAAGGAACCATTGTAGACAATAGTCAGACAGACATACAGACAGGGGGAACAGTGATGGGGGCTGGGAGATGAAAGAGAGTGCGTGAGAGATTAATGCGGTTCATGTTCACAGAGGATTGATGACTAAATATAACAAACCCGCAGCTGTGAGAAGTGTTAAGGTACCGTCACACTAAACGATATCGCTAGCGATCCGTGACGTTGCAGCGTCCTGGCTAGCGATATCGTTCAGTTTGACACACAACAGCGATCAGAATCCTGCTGTGATGTCGTTGGTCGCTGCAGAAAGTCCAGCACTTTATTTCGTCGCTGGACTTCCTGCTGACATCGCTGAATCGGCGTGTGTGACGCCGATTCAGCGATGTCTTCGCTGGTAACCAGGGTAAACATCGGGTTACTAAGCGCAGGGCCGCGCTTAGTAACCCAATGTTTACCCTGGTTACCAGCGTAAAAGTAAAAAAAACAAACAAACACTACATACTTACATTCCGGTGTCTGTCCCTCGGCGCTCTGCTTCTCTGCCCTGTGTAAGCTTACACAGGGCAGAGAAGCAGAGCGCCGAGGGACAGACACCGGAAGGTAAGTATGTAGTGTTTGTTTTTTTTTTTTACTTTTACGCTGGTAACCAGGGTAAACATTGGGTTACTAAGCGCGGCCCTGCACTTAGTAACCCGATGTTTACCCTGGTTACCGGCATAGTTGGTCGCTGGAGAGCTGTCTGTATGACAGCTCTCCAGCGATCAAACAGCGACGCTGCAGCGATCCGGATCGTTGTCGGTATCGCTGCAGCGTCGCTTAGTGTGACGGTACCTTTAGGTTTGTGCGGGTTTACAACTTCTGGATGTAAATAAGAATGATACCTTCACAGACAGCAAGTAGTGAACTAGAAAAAAAGTGCAGATGAGGTGAAGATTACAAAACCTAGTATCCACAGCAGCCAATAAGATTCCAACCTTCATTTTCACAAGCTCTTTGGAAATATGGGTGAGCACTTCATTTACAATTTGCATTGTTTGGAGAAATTTTCATTACGCATAGCTGAATAAACTGGAAACCCCCATTAACAGAGCAGCCCCTCCCCGTTTCCTTGACCTTGCAGATCGGTTAAAGCGTTTCAGGAAACTTTCCCTGCTTCTGCTTAAATATGTAGGCTCAGCAAACATTCGATAAATATTTTTGAAATTGTTGAAATTTCTAAATTTCCCGTGATCAGAATGAAATATTTGGAAACACAGTACATGATGCCGCCATACGTTACCACACTGTAGTGCTGCTAACAGTGGCGTAACATCACATTACACAATCCCTGTGGCTACACAGAGATCTGTGTGCGGGACAAAGATTTCTGGTTTCTATGCACAACTTCATAAAGTAAAATCTGGGCTAGTGAAATGATTTTGGTAAATTTTCTTTCCATACTCAAAGCAACTTCAGGTAATGGAGGCCCCTGGGCATAATATGTTCAGGGGACAACTCCCTAAAGCCCCCTTCACATGTCATGATATTTCCGGTACTAAAATAAACAGCAGTGGTGTCATATGTGTACATCATTTGTGTGCCAGAATAGAATACAGAAAAGAAAAATGTTTAGATGTTTAAGATATGCAAAGATATAGATAGATAGCTAGATAGAAATCTAGATAGATAGATATCTGTGAGATATATAATTAATGTCTTGCGTGTGTTGCTTACTGTAAATGTATTAACCAAATAAATAAATTAAAAACAAGACATGGGGTCTCTCCTATTTTTGATAACCAGCCAAGGTAAAGCAGACAGCTATGGGCCCTTTTCAGGCTAAAAATACCACCCCAGAATTTGTGCCTTCGCTCTTCCTGATTGCCCTGGTGCCTTGGCAATCAAGGTATTGGGACTTGGGGTTGATGTCCTACCACATCAACTACTCAGTAAACTAACTTTGCCCTGTTCCCTCCTTCCAAATATTATTCTGAATCTGCACCCTACTATTCATCTGTCTCCACACCCTCCATGCACATGATAACTGCACTTGATACTTGACTATAGCACTTAAACACACGGGCTGATGACCGGATCATGCAGCTTTATATGAAAATCCCTATTTATTATAATTGCTAGACCTAAAATAACAAGCACTTTTCACCTATTGTGTCCCCCCCATTTCCTTGTAGATTGTAAGGCTAGGTCCACATTGCGTTGATGGCAATGCGCTGACGGCATCCGTTACATAGCAGCACTAACGCTATGTAACGGATGCGTTAGCGCACCCATTAACTGCCATTATGTAGCGCATCGCTAACGCATGTCATAATCGGCATGCATTAGTGATGTGCGGTTATTCTGTGACGGACCCTCGGACGCAGTCTGCAGCATTTTCGGGTCCGTCACCGCTAGTACAGATAGAGCATCTGCGCTAGCGCGATCGAATAAACGCGATCTTTTTCGGCACTTGCGTTAACGCAGTCCGTTTAACGTATGCGTTGAACGGACTGCACTAACGCAGTGTGAACCTAGCCTAAGCTTGCGAGCAGGGACCTCACCCCTAATGTCACTGTTTAAATTGTCTTAACTTGTATTGAATTTATTGTCTGTACATGTCCCCGCTTAATTGTAAAGTGCTGCAGAATATGTTGGCGCTATATAAATAAAAATTATTATTAAAAATTATTATTATTACCTGTGAATTGTCAAAAAATAATATCAGCTGTCTGCTTTACCTTTGCTGGTTATCAAAAATGGGGGGACCTCACGCCAATTTGTTTCAATTACGGTATTTATTTGGTTAATACATTTATAGTAAGCAACACACTAATTAATTATATATCTCACTGACATCTATTTATCTATTTACCCTCCATCTCTTTACACATATTTAACACCTAAACATGTCATTTATATTCTGCTTTCTATTCCAGTACTTGTCACATAGATGGCACAGAGATGTCACACTTTATGTCATCTGTGTGCACGTGTGTGATAAGTAGTCATCCGTGCTGCTGGAAAAAAAATGGACATGACTACTTCTGGGTCACACAGACACACGGTCTGTTGGTTCTTGTGAACACACAGACATCTTCGCAGCCCTATAGATTATAATTGGTGTGTGTACATGTGGTGTCATTTTTCACACATTTCGGATACACAGACATGTGAAGGGGGCCTATAGGAGGAGAGTAATAGAAAATATTGACAGTGTAATGGCGCCAAAATATCATTGTCAATACAATGCTGCCATACAGGGTCTAAAAGATAAAAAGAGATCATTATATTAGATTATTTATTACCACCATATAATGCCTTCATACTGGTTCCACACATTGGGCATATATTGTGTGATACACTGCCCACAAAATACTTACCGTATATACTCGAGTATAAGCCGACCCGAGTATAAGCCGACCCCCCTAATTTTGCCACAAAAAAACTGGGAAAACCTATTGACTCGAGTATAAGCCTAGGGTGGAAATGCAGCATTTACCGGTGAATTTCAAAAATAAAAATAGATCATTATTTCCCCATAGCTGTGCCATATAGTGCTCTGCACCGTTCATTATTTCCCCATAGCTGTGCCATATAGTGCTCTGCACCGTTCATTATTTCCCCATAGCTGTGCCATATAGTGCTCTGCACCGTTCATACTGCCCCATATCTGTGCCCCATATAGTGATCTGCACCGTTCATACTGCCCCATATCTGTGCCCCATATAGTGCTGTGCACCGTTCATACTGTCCCATATCTGTGCCCCATATAGTGCTGTGCACCGTTCATACTGTCCCATATCTGTGCCCCATATAGTGCTGTGCACCGTTCATTATTGCCCCATATCTGTGCCCCATATAGTGCTCTGCATCGTTCATACTGCCCCATATCTGTGCCCCATATAGTGCTGTGCACCGTTCAGACTGTCCCATATCTGTGCCCCATATAGTGCTGTGCACCGTTCAGACTGTCCCATATCTGTGCCCCATATAGTGCTGTGCACCGTTCATACTGTCCCATATCTGTGCCCCATATAGTGCTGTGCACCGTTCATACTGTCCCATATCTGTGCCCCATATGGTGCTGTGCACCGTTCATACTGTCCCATATCTGTGCCCCATATAGTGCTCTGCACCGTTCATACTGCCCCATAGATGCTCCACATAAATCTGTGCCGCTGCTGCAATAAAAAAAAAAAAGCGATACTCACCTCTCTTGATTGCAGCTCCCGGCGTCTCGTTCCGGCGTCCGGTCCCGGCGTCTCTCTCCGCACTGACTGATCAGGCAGAGGGCGCCGCGCACACTATATGCGTCATCGCGCCCTCTGACCTGCACAGTCACAGCGCAGAGACGCCGGGAAGATGGAGCGGCGCCCGGCGGCTGGAACGGGGACAGGTGAATATTACATACTTATACAACCTACAAAAGAATCCTAAGAGCCACCAAAGGACATCCCCCTTAAAGGCTGAAACCATATAAACCGAACACGACCGCAAATAACTAGCAGGTATAGGATTAACATATGAAACAGAGGATCATAGTGTATTAAAGTGACAGTGCACAATAATCCATACCAGAGCAAGGGAGAACTATAAATCTATAATTTTATTCAAGAAAAACATCACAAGATATTCGACACACATAAGAGACAGCAGTAATCAATGGTGAAAAAAACAGCTAAGAAGATAAGCGCCTCAGGTGGTATATAGGGCGCTGAACGATAACACATGTATCACTGCTGCAAGCCCCACTACAACAGCAACTGCCCCAATATCATGAGTGCACAAGGTAGCATAAAATATCCCTTCCAGATAATACTGGATATATAGGCTGGCACTCTATGGTATAGAATAGGTTGACACTCTATGATATAGAAAGTCCCAGATGCCGGGTGATAGACATAATGCCAGAACTGGCTAATAGACGTTACCTTGGGTAGTCATGGCTGGAGAGTGCGGGCGTGCAGCAGGAAGTGGAGAGCCTCGACGCGCGTTTCACCGCCTTGGCTTCGTCAGGAGGCGTGGTAAGTAAGAATGGGCCGAGATATTTATATGAAATAGTGGGGGATCTGTGGCAAATCGGCGCGCTGTCCCAGCATGGTATGTGTGCGCCGACGGCGGGGCGGGCCGCCGCACGCTGCAGATCATGGGAGGGAGGACATACGTCATCCCCCACCATCTCCACAGCAACGCTCCCGGCCAGCGACGCCGCCGAGGCACCAAAGCGCATGCGTGGGGCGCGTCTGTGCCAGAAGCAGGAAGGAGCTGAGGCCGCCGTAAAGGAGGGAGGACAACAATGATCCTCTCCATGACAACCTAGATACATGTGAGTAGCGTTGCTCTGTAATGATAATACAACCTAATCCTAGACGCTCAGAATTAAAGCACGCTAGGTCCCTATTCGACATGCTAGAAGTAAAGGCAGGGAAATCGTACATACGGAATGGAATAAGAAGAAAGTCTCAAGTGGAACCATGCCATAAGAAGATCTAAGCAGGGAATCAGTGACAGTTTTTATCAGGTTAGATAAAACATTATATAGACTGCCATAGTCCACTGTTCTACTGGGCCTTGGTCAGGATAAATAGTCAGTATGCCACCCAGTACAGAAAAGAATACTGTGTAAAAAATATAATCTCACGTATATGTCACAGTATATTATAGATAAATATAAGTTGTTGTTATGCAAAAAAGCAATAAATACTTCCGAGATAAAATAATAACCAAAACCAACAAAATACACAAGTTACGACGCCGCCACATGGATAGGATCTTCAAAATATTACATACTTACCTGGTCCCGACGTCCCGCTCCCTCTGCCTGTCACACGGTTTTCGGTGCCGCAGCTTCTTCCTCTATCAGCGGTCACCGGCACCGCTGATTAGAGAAATGAATAGGCGGCTCCACCCCTATGGGAGGTGGAGCCGCCTATTCATTTCTCTAATGAGTGGTCCCACGTGACCGCTGAAGAGGGGAAGAGCTGCAGCACAGAAGACCGTGGGACGGCAGGGGGAGCGCCAGGATCGCTGGGACTAGGTAAGTATGCCTCAGCGCCCTCACCCGCCGATCCTGCCACCCACCTTGACTCGAGTATAAGC